>NC_080712.1:29850145-29987645 GCF_019097595.1 Hemibagrus wyckioides | reverse complement strand
AAATGACTGGGTTAAAAGAATGCTAAATAAAAGTTCATGACAAAGCTCTATAATTAAACAGATTTTGTGTTGATAGTTTACTTTGGATTAAAAAAAAAATCACTTTTTTTGGTCCTTTTCTAGGCAACTGAAGCTTTAAATGGTTTTATCACTTGCTTCATGGTTTTCATTATTATTATTATTATTATTATTATTATTATTATTATTATTATTATTATTATTATTATTATAGAAACGTAGACAAGAAAATGCATTCTCAACAAAAACATCATTGATATCAGCAATTCAACTCCTCGCTCTTCTTCTCTAATTTCACATGAAATTATTTCACAAATTCCAAAATTAATAATAAACTATCTGACCTTTTCTAAAAAGGTGTCATGAATCCACAAGTCTTTCAAAACATCTAGCCATGCTATCTAAAAATATAATAAAACTGAACCGATTTCACAAGGTCCTGTTGGTCAAGTACAGAACACCAGGGTTCTACATAGCGCCCCAAGGAATCTCTTTTTTTACTTTTTCGAATTCATAAACATCTAGCTACAAATTCCAGAATTTGTTACCTTATGCATTCTTTCCATATTAGAGTTGTATTAATAAAAAATAAAAGGTTCATTTTCTTCAGTAAAGGTTCTATTGGACAGCATGGTTCTATATAGAAACCCAATAAAGCTCTTTTTTTTAATGAAGAGCATATAAAAGGTCTTGTTACTATAGAAACACAAGGGTTTTTATATAAACCTGGGATTTTAATTAGTACAGTCACAGCTGGTGTTATAGAAGATGAATCATTGCTTTCTGACTAATCAGAGCAAAGAAAATAAGCAGCACTGTGGGAGAAACTCATATATACAAGGTGTGGAGGTTTTTCCACCACAGGAAAGTCTTCGAGTTTTTGGATTCTCTGTAATGTCTCAAGCTACAGTTTTTTAGGATTTTTTATTTTGTCTGATTTGCATCAAACAGTAAACAGGTTTTAGGATGATCATTATTTATAGTGACTTGACTGAAGAAGTGACAGTTAAAACCTCCAAAGTAGTTCAGCTCCTCGAGATTAAAAAGTTTTTCCATGTTAAGCAAATGCACTCACGACGCTTCTTAGCTCAGCAAGCCTGTAATACGTTCTGTCAAAATCTCTCACTAATTAAAGTAGTAATTATCCAGGCACCTGAAGAGAATGATTATTAATTACATAAAGTCTACGCTCTGTTTAATTGACCTGAAGATCATTAAGTAAAGCATTTAACATCTCCTCAGGGCAGAGCTGAACCACTGGAAACTGTTTTTTGGTAAAATAAAAGGAAAAAAAAAAACTAAGAACGTAGGAAAATTAGAGAGCGTTCTGTATATCTACATGCAAAATCAGTAAATATGGAAAAATCTGACATGTAAACACTTAAATTCAACTATTTTCTCAGTCAGATTGAAAAACAGTTTGCATGGGTGTATGAATGTTGATTTATCTGCAACCGGATACAATTTTTTTAATGTATTTTTTATTTACATTTACATTTATTATTATTATTATTGTATACATTTATAATAATAATAATAATAATAATAATAATAATAATAATAATAATAATTTTCTTTTGTATGTGTTTTTCCCCATGTGTTCTGCTCA
Organism: Hemibagrus wyckioides; assembly: GCF_019097595.1. NCBI lineage: Eukaryota > Metazoa > Chordata > Actinopteri > Siluriformes > Bagridae > Hemibagrus > Hemibagrus wyckioides. Next base: position 29,986,018 of record NC_080712.1, on the reverse strand, counting down.
ACTTATTTTTGGTTACAAATTATGGATCGTTCTATATGTTTCCATGCAAAATGTAAACGTTTAAATTGAACTATTTTGTCAGTCAGATTGAAAAAAAAAATCTTGCATGGGTGTGTGGATGTTGATTTACATCTTACATTTGCACAGACGTTTTTGTTTGGAATATCAGTACTTTTGGAATCTGCAACCGGATTGAATTCCTTTGGATTTGGAAGGAATCAGTTTCCTGAGTTTCAGCCTTTGGTGTATTTTCAGCTGCTATAAGGAAATATTTTCAGATGACAATATATAAATAGCATATTTCCCACTAAATTATATTCTGCTTAGTTTAACACCTAGCAGGAAAATCAGTTTTAAATATTTAGTACAACTGTATTATAAATATAATGTTAATTAGTTTTTTAATGAAATATACAGTACACATGATTGCTGTTTATTTAGCAGTCGACTTTTGTTCATAACTTTCTCTAACAGCTATGTTTAATGAAACAGCTTTAGTATCTAGAGTTTCATGCCTTCATTCCTTATAGGCAAGTGCAAAATGGGTGTAATGATTGCAGATTTTAAGAATTTTCATGCACTGGTTGGTACGAGTGGTTAAGGTTAGCCTGGTGGTTACAACACGATTCGTACGCAATTGGACAAAACTGCTGGTTGGAATTTTGCATAAGATCGGGTTTAAATAAAAGCTGCAGAGCAACACGGGAAAACATGCAATGTCTATCGAAGGCCACTAACAGAAAATAATTCACTTTATTAAAAAACACATTTTACACAGAACTCTAGCAGGTGACAGACGGAGACCTTCTGAGCCGGCTGTAGGTAAGAGCATACACACACACACACACACACACACTTGTCTCTTGCCTACACAGGTGCTGAACACAAGGCTGAGGGTTTGGTGTGATGAGTTCCAGTGCTGTCTCTCTCCACCCTGTTGGTCTGGCCCTGCTGAGCTGGAATCTGTTTCGGGAAAAAGGTGCCAACCTTTCCAGCTCCTCTTTTTCTGTCTAGCACTCTGATCTTCTACATGCTGATTAGCGCTGAGTCTGTTCAACATCAACAGAAAAACATCATCATCTTTATAAAATGGAATATATGACTGCCCAATTCCAATTGAACCTGGCATTTTCATACAAAGGTGGACATCTATTATTACGTATCTTGATGCTTGGAAAATTAAGTGATCAATAGGAAACTTTTACCTATACCCTGTGTTTTTTAATTTATTATTTTTTCAATGTATTTTTGTTTATTACTTTTTTATTTTGTTTTATTATTTCTTTATAATAATAATAATAATAATAATAATAATAATAATAATAATAATAATAATAATAATTATTATTATTATTATTATTATTATTCATCTTATTTTTTGGTTATTTATTCAAGTCATTTCTCTTCTCAAGGAATGTCCAGTTCATTGTTTCTAAATTGTTTCAATGTACAAAAAAAAGCAACTCATCATCAGGGACTCTTTACTGAAAAATTATTCACTTTTGAATAATTTTACAATTTTTACTTCATCAAAGTGCATGAAGCCATCTCAGTTGACTAGTGAGGCTTTTCAGGCAGAAATCTACAACAGAAATCCTCAATTTCTAGTCAATTTTAGAACGAAATTAATGCAGAACACAGAGTTCAGGCAGTAAAATAATCAACAAATGCTCATAGCTATTTAATTGTTAATATATTCATGATCATAAAAGGGGGAGGAGCCAGGGACAGATTTCCTGACTGCTGAAAATAGTAGGCAGAGTCGACAAAATATATATATATATATATATATATATATATATATATATATATATATATATATATATATATATATATATATATATATATACACACACTATATTGCTTAACTATATATTAAGTGACATCCCATTCCTAATCCATAGGGTTCAATATGACGTCGGTCCACCCTTTGCAGTTATAACAGCTTCAACTCTTCTGGGAAGGGTGTCCACAAGGTTTAGGAGTGTGTTTATGGGAATTTTTGACCATTCTTCCAGAAGCGCATTTGTGAGGTCACACACTGATGTTGGACGAGAAGGCCTGGCTCTCAGTCTCCGCTCTAATTCATCCCAAAGGTGTTCTATCGGGTTGAGGTCAGGACTCTGTGCAGGCCAGTCAAGTTCCTCCACACCAGACTCTGTCATCCATGTCTTTATGGACCTTGCTTTGTGCACTGGTGCACAGTCATGTTGGAAGAGGAAGGGGCCAGCTCCAAACTGTTCCCACAAAGTTGGGAGCATGGAATTGTCCAAAATGTCTTGGTATGCTGAAGCATTCAGAGTTCCTTTCACTGTTATAAGGGGCTAAGCCCAGCTCCTGAAAAACAACCCCACACCATAATCCCCCCTCCACCAATCTTTACACTTGGCACAATGCAGTCAGACAAGTACCGTTCTCCTGGCAACCGCCAAACCCAGACTCGTCCATCAGATTGCCAGATGGAGAAGCGCGATTCGTCCATCCAGAGAACGCGTCTCCACTGCTCTAGAGTCCAGTGGCGGCGTGCTTTACACCACTGCATCCGACGCTTTGCATTGCACTTGGTGATGTATGGCTTGGATGCAGCTGCTTGGCCATGGAAACCCATTCCATGAAGCTCTCTGCGCACTGTTCTTGAGCTAATCTGAAGGCCACATGAAGTTTGGAGGTCTGTAGTGATTGACTCTGCAGAAAGTTGCCGACCTCTTCGCACTATGCGCCTCAGCATCCGCTGACCCCGCTCCGTCAGTTTACGTGGCCTACCACTTCGTGGCTGAGTTGCTGTCGTTCCCAAACACTTCCACGTTCTTATAATACAGCTGACAGTTGACTGTGGAATATTTAGGAGCGAGGAAATTTCACGACTGGATTTGTTGCACAGGTGGCATCCTATCACAGTTCCACGCTGGAATTCACTGAGCTCCTGAGAGCGACCCATTCTTTCACAAATGTTTGTAAAAACAGTCTGCATGCCTAGGTGCTTGATTTTATACACCTGTGGCCATGGAAGTGATTGGAACACCTGATTCTGATTATTTGGATGGGTGAGCGAATACTTTTGGCAATATAGTGTATATATTGTTTGTGTGTGTGTGATTTTACACTTTGCTCATCACTGACACAGAAAGCAAAACTGATCCATCAGCTGATCTCGTCCCTCAAAAACAAACTTTCAAAATCAGAGCAGTTTTTCCAGAGATTTGGGCGTCTGTCATGTGACATCGTCACGATACACATTCACCCAAAATCTTTCTTCAATTCACATGCATGGACAATGAGTAGAAAGTTATTGTACATGTGTCTTCGGTAAGAGTTGAAAAGAGAAATCCAGGAAAAAAAATAATAATATTAACAATAAAAAATAGAAAAAGAAAAAAGAAATAATAATAATAATTGTTAAAAAAAATGGATTTAATATTAATGACTTAATATTAACTTAATTTATTTATTTTATCATTATATATTTTAATTAATATTATTATAACTTAATATTAATGACTTAAAATTACATAATATTAATAATAAAAACGTTTCTATATCGTTTTGTGTTTCAAAATATGTAATATTTAACATAGACATACAATTCCTCATGACACATATGTGAGTCAATTTTGAGTTACTGCATAAAAGCGATCAAATAATAATGAGATAATGTCAACTAACCGAGATGTTAGATTTCATCAATATGACATTTCTTTTTATTCCCTCAAGGATCAAATGTGTAGCACTTACAGCATAATATGGTCTTCATCACCACAATGCATTGTCAGATGCTTTTATAATAAATATCACTTTCTTTTCATCAAGTAACACAAAGGAAATAATAAGAGTATTCTCTATTGTACCTTGTCTTCTCCTGTGGAACAGGAACCATTTCCCTGTAGGCACGTCTCCATGAAAAACTAACTGAATCTTTATAACATGCTATTTAGTCATATTTTCAATTGAACTACTCGAAAACCTCATGTGAGATCACATAGTCAAGGGTAATTTTCTTCCCTTTTTTTTAGATATTAAATCTCACACTAGGTGATTCAGTATCAGTTCCCTCACTTCCCTGAAATAGCCTGAGTTGCTACATTAGAAATTTTATGGCCTTGATACTATGCAATTTCATCAGAACTACTTTATTAGGGTTTCCTGCAATAAAATGAATCATTAATTGGCAGTGACACTTTAAGAAGAACTGGGATTAGTTAAGAATGAAGCGATGCTGTTGCTATGTTTTCACAGGTCATTATTAGGGACTGAATGAATGATTCATGATTGATGATGATTCACTCAACTTTTTCTTTTTACTCGTGTCATTATACTGGCATTATATCATATAATATTGTGAAGGTTTTTTTTTTTTTTTTGCAGAAATAATACTTGAATTGGTGAAATTTTAAGCATACACACCTATGCAATTCGCAATGCATTCACACTCTCTAGTGTTTATAATAATTCATAAGTCACACTCTTGGGTGTGACCCAAATGAGGATGGGTTCCCTTTTGAGTCTGGTTCCCCTCAAGGTTTCTTCCTCTTACCATCTAAGGGAGTTTTTCCTCGCCCCAGTCACCTCAGGCTTGCTCATTAGGGATAAATACAAAGAAATTAAAATATACACAGATCAGCTATTACATTACACAGCCATCAGGGAATACCGTTTCCATGAAAGGGTGTACATGGTCTGCAACAGTGCTTAGGTAGGTGGTACATGTCAAAGTAACATCCACATGAATGGCAGGACCCAAGGTTTCCTAGCAAAACATTGCCCAAAGCATGATACCGCCTGCACCGGCTTGCATTGTTCCCATAGTGCATCCTGCTGCCATGTGTTCACCAGGTAATCAACGCACACGCACCCGGCCATCCACACGATGTAAAAGAAAACGTGATTCATCAGACCAGACCACCTTCTTTCACTGCTCCAGTCTTCCACTGGTCCAGTTCTAATGCTCATGTGCCCATTTTTGGCGGTTTCGGCAGTGCACAGGGGTCAGCATGGGCTCCCTGACCGGGTCTGCAGCTATGCAGCCCCATACACAACAAACAGTGATATACTGTGTATTCTGTCACCTTTCTATCCGAACCAGCATTAACTTCTTCAGCAATTTGAGCAACAGTAACAGCTGCCCATGGTGTAAGTCTAATATTAATCTTGAACTTTTTGTACTATATTTCTAACGGTCTGTAAAGCCGCTTTGAGACATTGTCCATTGTGAAAAGCGCTAAACAAAAATAATTTAATTGAATTAATTACTTTCCATGATCATTGTTCAATGATCATTTTAAAAAAAATTGCAGGTTTCTCAGAATACCATGGAGTTTGCTTGATTTTGTGTTAATTTCTGTAATAAAATCCTGGAAGAACTGATTGTAATTATCTACCTGGAACTACCGAAAAAACTACTAGTCGCCTATTGGTTTTGAATTACTGGTCAAACACTAAAAAAAATCACGTCTGTGACTTTAGCTGTTTGGTTGTTGGTGACTGTAAACACACTGAACCATGACCTAACAACAGCAGGAGTTATGGCCAGGTTAGTTTCCTCTCCCATCAGCCAGGAGCAGGAAAGCTATAGCTGGCACAAGAAACTGGGAAAAGACTAGACCAAATTTTCTTTTTTCAAATCTTCACCTTATCCTATTTAAGAAGCATAAACGTCTGCAAAATATCTAAAAACTTGCGAGAATTGTTCACATCAGAAGAGTTTTAATGAGAGCCTTGAAAGACACCCGAATCCTTTTCATTCTACCTTCTGTAGTCATTAGTGCCTGCGATTATAAAGAGAAGAAACAGCAATTAAAGGCTTGGTGTCTCTTTTGAACAGAAGAACCATGCTAAAAGGATGGAAGGCATCGCATGTTACAGTTATGCATGTTTAATTGCACCGTGATTTGTTATCTATCTATGAAAAGAACGACAAGAAAAATGTGAGGTTAAGAGATTCATATGCTTATATAATTAGAACTCACTATTTTTTTTGCTGTCTTATTAAATTAAATTTCATTCTGATTAACATTGTTATAGCTTTCTGGTTTAAGGGATTATTTAAAGCTTTAGGTGTTTTAAATTAGTTCCTCTAGGATTTTGCCATCGTAGGCAAAATAATAAAAATTAAGATAAATAAATCTAATAAAATCAGATTTTTAACAGATTTGAAAGACAAAACCCTGTTAGATCCACATGCATCAAATGTAGTATCATAAGTCATTACATATGATTTTTCACTGGTTGGAGTTTAAAAGAAGAATCCTGTGAGTGCGATTTCGCCAATTCAAGTGGTTTTCCGCAGAAAAAAGGCTGGAAGTGTCTAGAGGATATGGAATCTGCATATGGAAAATGGTCATCAAGGTCTCATCGCCATTCAGGGGACATCTTGGGGGCGTGGCAAACTGATGAAGCATTAAATTCAAAAAGATAGATTAAAGGCAAATTGGTATGGTTGATTAGATGAAGTATGAACAACACATTTTTCCTTTCTTAAAGCTGAAAAAAAGAAAGCAGGGATAGTTGGAAGAGGAGGGGCGACACGAAGGTCACTTGAGACTTGAAGAGATTAATTGTATTTTTGCAATAATTGAAGGAAGTCCTTAGAGAACAGAAAAAAAAATGGCTGTGTAATCTTTTAATGTATAAAACTTTATCTTTCAATTCTTTTGTGCAAATGAGTCTCTGATTCTGTGCACTGTTGAACACTGCTGATCATTGTTTGGCTTGTTTAAGAATTCTTACCGTTGTATCATTGCAAAATGGAAAAAGGAAACCAGTCGAACACACACTGGTCACTTTATTAGGAATAATAAATGCCGTACATTGGTCAGTACATGGTTGCCAGAGCGGCTGGATCCCGGAATTTGCGGATCTTCTGGGATAACTACTCTTTACACCTATAGTGAGATGAAAAGCAAGAGCCAAGTAGAGGAATCTGAGGCTACAGTAGGTGCACATTCACTGAAACTGGACTGTTGAAGACTGGAAAAACCCTGAGACATTTTTTTTTTTTTTTTGCATTTTGATTCTGCACTAACCAATAATTTGCCACCACCACTGTTCAGTAATGTTCTGTTCAGGTCAGACTGACCCACAATCTTTCCTAAACTGGATCTACACTTTTCATTTCAAAGTCAGAATACACAATCAAGTCAGCAACACACCACACACATACACACTCACACCTTGGGGCAATTTAGCATAGCCGGTCCACATACCAGCATGTTTTGGAGAGGTGGGAGGAGGAAGCCCACATGGATGCATGGAGAAACTCCACACAGGCAGTAAGCAGAGCTCAGGATCAAACCCTAGACCCTGGAGCTGTAAGGCAGCATCCGTGCCAGCCTTGGGCCATCTCTTATGCTTTTATATAGCAACACACATAAGAGCTAGACAATACAACAGGGACTAAAATGACTTCATATATCTGGGTTTTTTTTTTTTTTTTCATAAACAGAATAGTATTGTAGATAATGGTATGTTCTACAATTAAAGGTGATGGAATATTCCGGTTTGTCCTGCAATACAAAACAGATGTCTAGAAAATACAATCCTTAAAAAACAGATTGAGATTAGACAAGGTAAGATAAAGTGAGAAGCATTTGCTCAGGATGAAAATATTACTTGGAAAAAAAAACCCACAACACCAGAGAACATTCCAGAAAGAGAATGTTTGTTTCTGACCTCTGCTGTGTGTGAAGTTCTCTCGAGAAGAACCGAGCCCGATTTAAATTGGCACGGTGGACCACAGAGGGTTTTAATGGTCGTGTTTTTAAAACAGCTTGTCAATGCTAGCCAGAGCTCTGGAGTCTTGTTAGAAACTCAATTGCTCTTCAATTTGGGAGCACGTCTGGCCAGGGTGCGCCTAACCATATAGTGTTTAGAGGCATTTGTTGTTCAAATTGAGCAGTAGCGTGGGTGGTTAAGGTGTGAAGCAGGACCGAGAGAGCAAATTTTCTGTTAATAAAGTCAGAACAGAGCATTGCAATCGGTTTGTACAGCGTTATGTCAATACCGTGTCACAATTGCAAATTTGAGAAAGTTAAATCAGTCTTGTCGAGTTAGCAGGGGAGACTGAAACTGAATTCACTCATACTCATTAAAACTACCAAAAATTCAGCTGCCAGCAACCAACTGTTTCTATTCCGAACATTTCTATGAACAGTATTTTACCATCTATACTCTTAAAAAATTAGATTCCTTGGGGTTCTAGCTTTGTGGATTTCTGGGGGGTCTGTACTCGGTCAATAGAAACCTCTTCCTATCACCACTCCATAAAAATATTTCGTGATAGAACCATTGGAGTGATATCAGTGCCATTACTTTTTTAGAGTTTTATTTGAATGTAGTGACATGTTTTGAAATGATGTGTTTATGAATGAGATATTTTAGAAAAGATCAAATTGGGGGAATAGTTAAAAGGGAGAAACACTTAAAAGAGAGGGAGGTGTCTGGCAGCATACACAGCAATATACAATTCTTTCTTTATACAATGTTTTTGTTTTGTTTATTGTTGGAGTATATTTATACTGTGTTTGAATTTGCTGTACTCGATTAAAAAAAGAACCCTACTACCATTTTAGTGTTCAAATAAAGAACCCTATTGTACCATTTTGGTATTCCGTATAGACCCTTTTTCTGTTACTAAACATTGTTTTTTTGTGGGCGGAGCTTAGGTGGGGGCAGAAAGATTTCCCTGACCGCTTTACAAGCGGTAGTTATCAAGTTTTATTTGTTCGTTTTTAAACACTGTTTGGTCAAAATCCGAATTTATCTGACTATGTTAGGTCACTCACTGTCCAGGACCATGAATATTATTTGAATAAATTAAGAGACGGAACCAGATTTGCCGACCCATACACGCTCACTCAATGGATGGACGATGTGACAGGATGACATGAGTGACCTGACATCTACACCTATCTGATAGAAAAACCGAGCGCTTTTGGTAACTATAGAAAGGGAGATGACACAAACAGTTTCCTTTGTTTAGTTTCTGGTTGTTAGCTACCAGTTAGCTAACTTACATGCTAAAAAGTTAGCAGTACATGAGAAATTATTTAACTTGTTCCCCAATTCCTGATGAATTTCTGATGAAAATACATAAGAAGAATAGACATGTAACCAAACATAAACTATAGCAACGAAAACCAATAGTTTCTTTAACTTTATCTGATATGAAGTGTGCGCTGCAAACGTGAGCATTTTTGATGATTGTTTCTGGCCAAGATTGTTTCGGTTCATTGCCTTTAAACACAGCTGTCGTGTTTTTTTGTCTGGCAGGTATGTGATAAAACTTCAAATTGGAGCCTGTACTCTGTCGATTCTGTCACCCAACAAAACAACAAGATGACATTTGCTTTCCTTATGGAGCCGACTCTGTACTGGTTTGTATTGGCCGCCTCCAGTTGTCCCTTTGTTTTACCTCCACCCCAAAAAGGGTCTATATAAAATAAGTGAACAATTTTAAGTTCTGTTGGAAAATATTAAAGAATTTGCAATCTATGCTCTATACACACATAGGATCCCACAAACACAGGGAATGAGGAAGCCAGGAATGGCACCACACACATATTCACACCTACAGGCAGTTTCAAATCCTAGAGACTTCCTGGCCCTAGAGAGTCTAGAATGTTGCTCCAGAGGTCGGTGGAAATTGGGAACTTGAACATGCAGTAACCCAAGCTGAGGATTGAACCAGGGGCACCTGAGCTGCATGGTATCCTGCTTGCCCTATACCATGAGATAGCTCTGTTACCAAGAGAGATTTTCTCTGCAAAACAAAAATCTTCATAACTGCCCAGGACTCCCTCTGGGTGAAAGTAAAAAAAAAACAAAAAAAAACAGACTTTACGGGGATACTTTTTGTTTTTTTCTCTTCCGAAAAGAAGAGTCAATCCAGACAACTATAGTCTATAAATGAACTAAAATGAAAGTGTGACGCTCTTAGATTTACTTATCTATCTAAAGTAAACTAGATCGGCTAAGGTTTACTTAAAAAGTCTGATTCCAAAAGTTTGTTTATAATGACTTCATCAAATGTTACTTTATCCAAGTATTACTGCAGTTCTTTTCCACCATTTTCATAAGGAGAAAATGTTTTGAAAAGTTTTGGTGTTTTGGAAGCTTATTGTTAAGGAAGTTTAATTAAAGTACATATGGACATTTCTTGCATTGCATAACAAGTTACAGTCTGAGATCAAGCTGGGAACCAGCAGTGAGTGAGAATGGTGCCTATTAGCTTGCAGGTAAAATTTGCAAACAGAAACAACATACCCTTTTCCTGGCATTTTTACTGAAAAGTTTTCACAGTGACAGTTGATTGGCATACTGTGCTATAAACAAGAATATTCTTTCTTTTCTGAAATATTTCAACATCATTTCAGAACTTGGATCAAGCTCAGTTGGGTTTGTTTAGTATTTCATTTAGAAACTTTTCCCACTGTTTCCCACAGCTATTTGAAGCTCTTTACTTCTTAAGGTAGAATTATACTGGTGGATTCGCAAAACTCCTAGTTGCCATGTTAAGTATTCCATCTGATTTCAGACACTTTATATACCATGCTATGCTTTGAACAATATGCAACTGTACTGGTAGGTTCACTGTCAGATCCCTAAATATTAATCAGGCCATGCTCGTTTTTCTACCCTCTGTATTTTCCCCCTAAATCTTTACTGGCAACATGTGTGGAAGCAAATTAGTCTGGTACATAGTTTCCATAGCATTTCCTACATCATTGATTACCAAGGAGAAGTGGAATTTTTTTTTCAAGCCGCTTATTTAAAAGTCTCAGAATTTCCACCAGGGAAATGTAGCTTGTTAGGGAAACCCTCTCTGTGTACTACTGAGCTGTCATTTATCATAACTCACATAAGAAGGAACGCAAGTGTAGGTTGTTAAAATCGTATAACATTAAATTATGCACAAGCAAACAGCACTGGAGAATAAAATGTGCTTGGATACAAATAGGCATGAGCATGACTTGTGGCTGTAGTTACAAAAGCAGTCCATGTGAGAGATGAGAGCATGTCTTTCGGAGAAGAACGAAAACATCCACAGGGTGGGACACCAGTCCATCGCATTCCCACATATTTAGTCTAGCCAATAGACCTACCAAGTGGGAGGAGACTAAAGGAAACCCAGTGGCCATCTTACTTACATTTATGTAACTGCATGTTTCTTAGTAACCCAGTAACCATGAATTCAGCAAAAATCTAAATCTTTTGACAAAATGTGATAAAAAAAAAACCTTCTTGGTGGTGAGAAAGTAACACTCTGGCTGTTCATCATAATGTCAGCAGTGTCTAGAACCACAGCTCATAAATTTCCTACTAAAGCAACTATTAGTGCACTCATGTTCCTCACACATTTCTGAGTGTAATGACAGAGCTCAAGATAATCGGCTAATTAAACTTATCAATCACAACTCAATCAGGCAAAACTAGAAAAGTCTAATTAATGTGGCGCGAGAGGCACTTACAGACTAAGCTGTTCAGATATATCTTCTTCTAAAGCAGTAAAACATTTCCACTGATGATATTAATAACAGCTCACCAAAATATTTTGACACTGTCAGATAGGCACGTACATCCAGGTGGGTGGCTTCTTGACTAAAATTGGTAGCTTAGCTCTGGGAAAGGTTTGGCAAGGTACATGGCGACTCCTTGACCAGCACCAAATCAAGATATTCTCCTTGGTAGAGTTTGAAGCCTGTGGGGACAGCATGTCTGATACTCCCCTGACTCCATCACCTATTGTATATTGCTGCCCCAAGACCTTGGTATCCACTACTGCTCTTGCAAGTGTTTAGAATACCCTGGCGAGTCCCCTCCATGTTGCCAAACTGACAACAAGATTTGAAACTCTAAGCCAGTGTGACTTGTACCTCAGGCTGAATCGACAACTGAGAACTATGCCCTAGTCCGGGAAACACTTCTGAATGCAAGAGCCCCTAGTACACAAACCTGGTAGAAGCAGGTCTACAAATAGTGTTCACATCATTCACTAGACCCTGTGTATTGCCTGCTTCCCTAGATCCTGGCACTTCTTTAGGGACACAAAGTCTTCATCAAGTCATCATGTGCCAGCCATCGCAGCACCATGCTTGGCATTTTTCTGGGGTCTCAAAGGTTTATTGCCTCCTTTCTACAATGGACAAGGCACCTCTATCCATCACTTGTGCTGGAGTCCCTAAGGGCCACACTTACACACCCGTTTAGGAAGAACACATATCCATTACAGCACAGCAAAATTCTTTTCTTTGCATATCCCAGCTTAGGAGGTTGGGGTCAGAGCACAGGGCCAGTCATGAAACAGCACCCATCGAGCAGACAGGGTTAAGAGCCTTGCTCAACGACCCAAGAGCCGCAGCTTAGGTGGTGCTGGTACTTGAACCCTTGACCTTTTGATCATCAATAAACAATTGGAATCAAAAGGAATCTAAACTAAAATGATCACTCTGGCAAAAAAGACTTACAGATTTGCATGTTTTGCTGATAAGCTTGTCTTACATGCATTGGTGGCCAGTAAACTCTTAGGTAACCTTCTGGTTCAAACCGGAACATCCCACCAAGATAAATTTGTGAATCACTCCCAGCTTCCAATGATCATGAGCTTGCAGAGTGTTCCTTGCTAAGCCTGGTATGTGTCCTATGATGATATTTAGACCAAATGACATCCATATGAGCTTCAGATCAACAGTCCATCTGCCAACAAGGAAGGTCACGGGTGGCCCTCACTTTCTAAATACAGGCTGGTGGGTGGAATTCATCACCATGGCCTACAGTTGGGCTTGACGTTCAGGCCCGATTGTGACATGCCACTCTAAAGTTTATCATCAAATGATACACAAAAATAACATGCTTGGTGTCCATCCCATGGCCTCCAACCAATTTCGTTTGTTTCACAGCAACAGCACATTCCAGCAAAGATGGAAAACCAATCACAGACATTTTCCCCAACCTGCTTCCTAAATGTGTAAGCACTTACTCTAATGCTTTTCCTTTGCTAACTGCTAGGTGCATGCATTTTTGCAACTTGTTTCTAAAGTCAGCATTAATAATGTCAGAGCAGAGGTGTGAATTAGGCAGTGATTAACAAATGCAGTGTGACGCTGTGGGATTCCATGTTTGCAGCTTCATTTATTTATTTATTTATTTGAATTCATGATTTTGATTGTGGTAATGAGTACCTATATTTAGCGAATGTGAGCAGATAAATAAATAAGGGAATGTGATGCTGAGGCATGCCATGGAGAAAAAAAAGGACAAAGATCTCTTTTATGATTATTTATTTATATTATTTGGGTTCATATTTCAAATATATTTGCCTCTAAAATAGTTCATTACATGACAGAGAATATACAACGGCCAGCACTACAAGCTTTCCTTGCACTTGTGCACCGGTACATCTGGAAAAAAAGAAGACAATAACAAAAAAAGAAAAGAAAAGGAAAATAACATTCTCACTCAGGCTCTTACAAACACTCTGACCAATTCGATATAAGGACATATGGTACAACCATGGTGTGATTGCTTCATCTTCATGTGGGTGAGGAACCGTGAAGTTTCACCACAGGATTCCACCATTTTTTTTTTTTTTTTTTTTGATGACACAATGGTAAGGATCAGAAAGTGTTTTTTAGCACTGAAAGTCCAACAATGAATTGAATGACATGACATGGCCTTTGCATGTTTTAGCTATTCGTAATAATATTTCATTTGCTTCATGGTGTAATGTAAATGACACACTGTGGCTTATTTTTCTTTCAGGACTCTACAGCAAAACATGATGAATGTAAGGAAATTAAACCAATATTGCATACTAATGAAGTGGTTTCAGTACGCACTGTTTGCGCTCACCATCCACTTTAGTAAGACCATTTGCATAATCAGGCAATTATCCATAGTCAGGTCATTCGCTTTAGAACGGGTTGATGGTCATACCAAAGAAACTGTGGCTCAACACCTAGGATTTTCACATTACACTCAACAATCTTTAAAGTTTGCACAAAATCATCCAGAACACAAACATCCAGTCAGTGAGAGTTCTGGAAATCTAACTCGAATAATCACTCTTTACATCCGTGATGAGCAGAAAAGCATCTCAAAAACTGCAGCTGAAGACTAAACCAGGTTACATTCCTGTCATCAAAGAACAAGGAATCAGAGACAACAGCTGAAACCCAAACTGAACTAAAGACCACATGACATTTGATATGAATATTAACTGAAGCATCTGCATGATTTACTGCATGGATTAACCAGCATGTGTTCCTAATATAGTGGATGGTGAGTGCATCAAACATACCATGTTTGTCATCATTTCAAACAAGCACCAACGGATGCTGAAAGTATGTTCATGAAATAGCATACAGGGATGGAATCTGCACAGGATCGACACGTGACACGATCGATGATCACAACAGTCGCAATGCCAAGACGCAGGCTGCCTTCTGCAACGCTGCATGTGTGTAAAAATAACCGAAATCATACAACGTTACAGTTAGCAGGGATGATAGTAGGTGCGTTAGTAATAAGAAACCGATTCCAGCTTGGAAGTGCGAGACCGAAATCCAGCGAGTCATTCAAAAGGAAGTTTGTCAGTGCTGATTTTTCGATCTCTTTGTGTTTAGACTCATTTTCAGGTTGTACATTTTCGTCTATTTGCAAACTCATTCTCCATAGTTCATCTAATGGCCATTAGGGCAAATGAGAGTGCATTTATCTGAGAGCCTCATTGACTCATTTACCTCAAAGTGATGAAATTGACCTCCCATAACAAAGAGATACATTTCAAACGGAGGGGAAGAAATGCAGTGCAAAACAGAAAAGGAGGGAAAAAAATAAGAGAGAGAGTGAGAGCGAAAGAGAGATAGAGAGAGATAGAGAGAGAGAGAGAAGTGCCATTAGCAACGAACCAAGGACAAGATACACTCTCTCCAAGCTGCTTATCCTCTCAGCTTTTACGATTGTGCCTAATGATAATTCCCATCCCGGTTATTTTAACACACTGGGATGTGACGTATACACTGCACGTGCACACAGTCCCTTGTATCATCATGATGACATTGATATTAATTAATTAACGAATACAAACTGAACCTTGATAACGTTCATAAGATCTAAGGAATAAACAAAGGATTCGTTAATGTATCCCTTCACCTAAATCCACATTCTATGTGCATTCTATCTGAACTCTCGGTGCTAGCCTAACATCTACTGAGGTACATGAAATGTCTAGATGATGCTTGGTATAGACTCGAAGCTTTTTTTTTTCTAAGTAGTTGGAATGCATGTAAAATGAGCATCGATAGGCAAAGTTGAGAAAATTATAGTCAATTAAAAAGCGATAAAATGTCAAATTGACCCAAAATTTGGGATGATAATGATCCAGAGCAGGCTGGAGTCAGGGGTTAGGGGTTCGGACCTGAAAGGGAACAGCCATGTTATGGTGCTTCAAGGTTAATTTTACACCAGTGCATCAGAGAAAAAAACCTGAGGTATACAACAAGTTTCTGCTGTTCCTGTTTTAATGTAAGCTTTTGTACACGACTTTCTTGTATTAACCTATGAGACAATAACCTTTTTCCCCACTCTTTTTATTCATAGTTTTTATTGATAGCTGTGGATTGATAGCTAATTCTGACAACAATTACACTAGCTAGCTTGATTTAAGGTGAAAATTAGAGAAGAAATTGGACTGGCTTCGTATCGATTCTTAAATTCTGATGTAATTATATTAACAGTTCAATTTGGGCTGCTACGTAATGGTTAATGTTACTTCCAGCTACATTTTCTTTATAACATCATCTCACATTATTGGCTAGCTTTGTAATGTAGTTAATTTTACCACCAAAAAAAACCCCAAATCAAACCAGTATGCTAATCAACACACTAACCCAACCTCACTGGGTTAAAGCAGCCCATGCTGGGTGTGTCCATACTGGATCCAGGACGGGGCTTTTTTTTTTTAGCCCAGCTTGTTTTTAGAGAGTAATGTTCCCTTTCTCTCATTTCCCCTTTCAGTGATTCTGCTCTGGAAGCATTTCATTTCTGATAAATGGCTAATCAAGCCAAGTGCATGAGTTAGCATGAATGGAATCATACAAGCCATAAAACGATGAAATCTAAACTTTCTGCTTTTGCTACGTACTTTAATTTAAAAATAATAAATGACCTGAGATGCAAGTCAACACCTTTACCAAAATGTAGCAGATCCAAGCAGTATATTGTCCTAAGATAAATATGCGTTGATTAAATATGAGTGTAAGCAAAATTTTACAAGCAGGGTTGAAGACTGAGGGGAAAAAAATCACATGACTTGAGAAATCTAATCTCACACTAAAAGCTTAGTGATTAGACATTGCATATTGAACTTGAATGGTAGAGCATGTGAACATGAATAACAGTGGGTTGAATGAAAAGAAATTTCTAGATGATTGTTTCATAGCATTTAAAGTTACGATGAACAGTTCGCCCATAATGTGTATACTCTTACAGAGGCACACACGGTTTCTCCATTATGTGTGTGTGTGTGTGTGTGTTGTGCTCCTTATTATAAGTACATAAAATTAGCATTCATGGTCACTTGATGAATAAATTGTGAGTAAATGCCATTCACAAAGGGACCTAACAGAGAACCCTGATGCACTCCCTGGGACCTTAGACTCAACAAATCAGAAGAAACGGTTCACAGTAAAAGTTGACTCTTTGAAATGTACGAGTTGGTCGAAATAAGCCTATGATACATTTTGCTCGAAGCATAAACTGATGATGATGACCCATGTCACTAAACGTGTGCTCAGCTTTGCAGAATCATTATTATGCTGTATTGCTTAATATGAAATGTCGGCGTTCGTTATTTATCAATGAGTATTCGTCGAAAGATGGGTTTGCTTTGTGCCAAAATTAGCCGCTCGCTCTAGTCCGGGTTCCTCTTGCGACACGTTCCACGCTTTCAAAAAGTGCGAAGCGTTTTTCTGAAACGCTTGAGTGTACCTTAGCAATACAAATCCTCTTTCCACTATGGGATCACCGTGGAGCATGCAGACCTTCTGGAAAGTCTGTGTTTGGAATCCTTCTGGATCTCTGCTCCTGTAGTTGGGAATTAAGTCAATTCTGATGTCCATTAGTCTGTCCTGTGTTCGGCGTTCCAAAGTTCGAAGTGCGTTGTTTAACGTACAGATAATACGGGTTGCCGTTGTCTGGGTGGAGGACGGTGGTGGGACGAGGGTAGGCGGTTCTGACCCTTTGGTGCCACCATTCTGTTCAGCAGCAAGGCAGAAAACATCATTTCTAATAAAGGACAAGGCATAGAGCAAATTTGTAGATGGACAAAATACCACATGGGGAAAACCAAAGTGATAAAAAAAACATATAAAGTTGTGCTTCTTTAGTTTAACTTTCTCAAAGTCTGAGTCGGGATTAGTCTCAGACATACGTGGTAGTCGTGGTCCATGTGTTTGTAGTTATAGTTATATATCATATACATGTAACTGTACAGGTTCTCTTCTATTCATCCAAAAGAGACCGCAAGAGATGGAGCCTCGTTTCATTTGTCCGTCTTCATCTTCACGCTCTTCACCCTACGTTCGTCGCCAGAATTCACCTTTCAGTCTAAGGGGTGAGTTTCAGGTTTCAGGGGGGCAGCCCCAGGTTTGCCCCATCTTTCTCTTCGTCTGAAGAACCGCCATCATCTTTGGTAGCATAATTGACACTTCCGTGTGTCAGCAACACAGAGAAAGTGCAGGGGTAAGGGAGAGGGAAAGGAGGGGTGTGGAAATAATAAGCATAGATACTGATGGGATGAACATTAAGAACGTGGATTCGTAGTGAAAGGTTTGAGGTATGACGGCAGGCTATTGACAACATGGTGTTAAATTCAGAGACAGAGACTCAAAAGAGAGAGAGAGACAGAGAGAGAGAGAGACAGAGAGAGAGAGAGAGAGAGAGAGAGAAAATATGGCAAAGGTGAGCAAGCCAAGCATGGAGAAAATGTGATAAGGAAAAAGCAAGGAAAGTATGAATGATGGAGGGAAAAAATAAAGAGACAGGAAAGGAGGGAGAAGGGAAGGAAACATATCTGGGCAGTGTTGGTTGATGCCACAGGGGGAGGGAGGAGGCGGCGGGTGCGAGGGTTGAACAGGTGTATCGTCCATCATCTGGAGAAGAGCAGGACGTAGAGGCACGTGGAGATAACGAGCAGCTCGGTCAGCGTAACAGGCTGAAGGCTTCGGGCTGTTCCTGGAAGAACGTCTGGGGATGAGAAGAAAATGGAAATGAGTCACATGTGCAGAGAAACGAGAACGTAGTGCACTTCTCAAAAAGTCTCACTTTATAATCTAACCTGGATAACTTCTTATAACTTACAGACTTGCCTGTTAGATGCATTTCAGTGCAACACCACTGCAACCCAGTGATTATACTAAAATTCACTTTTACACTTTTTTGTTTGCCCGCCTCCTTGCCTCTCAGAGTTTTTCTTCACCACCTGCTTTGATCAAGAATTCCTGATTTATGCAAACCTACTTCATGACAACGTCCTTTGTTAAAAGCGTTCTCAAAATGAAATCCAATTGAATTGATGAACTGTTACGGAGAATTTGGCACTTTTGTTCCAAACCAAAAAAAAAAAGTTTTACAAAAGAATGATTATTACATCTTCACATTGATTTGCTTTGTGCTTTTATTTCCTCAGCAATTGGAAGATTTCAGTGAAGTAGGGTATTTTATTGTGGTTCGGAATCAGACGCTGTGGACTCAAGTATTGAAGTAATGAATAATCTGTCAAAAAAATAAAAAAAGAGCACTTACAGTAAAGTACGTGAGCGAGCGAGTGACATGCTATATTCTTTCCTGTGAGGTTAAATGTTTAAATCTTTCAGGATGACGAACTGAAGTTTGGTGTGGAAAGGATTGTGTAGTAAATCCAAGCGGCAGATATCCACTTTTGTAATTTCTTCTTCTCCTTCTTCTTCTTCTTCTTCTTCTTCTTCTTCTTCTTCTTCTTCTTCTTCTTATTATTATTATGTAATGAACAGGGACGGATGCCTCTGATGGTGGGGATTGACCCCGGATCTAGCAGTAGCAGATTAGACCCAAACGCAGAGATTCAGTACTGCTTTTATTTAACAAAACAAAGACCTACATTAAACGTAGCAGAAACAAACCATAACTATGACATGGAAACTTAGATAACCAAAACAAAACATGGCTGTGTTATAAAAACCTGGATAACACAACGTCCGGCAAAATCAACATATATAAATATAATGACTGACCCTGACGACCAAGACAGACAAATATAGAGCAGCACATCAAGGGAAAACAAGGGACAGGTCAGAAACACATTAGGAATGGGTGTGGCATCGCCCACATGGGAATAACGCAGCGATACCTAAATAAACCACAAGACCCTCTGGAGGTCTGGCAAGGAACTGTCCGAATAACTCCTGACATATTATCTCTAGTCTTTCTATAAAATCCACATTTTTCCACGCACTTCCCATACTGCATCCTTCTCTATTTTCTATGTTCTCTGATCACACTTTTAAAAATAAAGCACGCTGAATTGACTTAATTAAAACATGCAAGTTGGTTCCAAGTGAGTAATATTTTAAATACCGCTGCACTAATTCTATTCTCAAATTTTAATCGTCTGAATTTAATACTATCGTTACACTGTAGCTCGCATCAGTGCAGGAGATTTTCAGTGTAACCGGTTCATGTTAATACTACGTCACATTTAATTGACATTTAAATAATTAAAACCATATTTAAATTTTAATTTAAAAATTAAATTATTTAATTTAATTTAGCATAAGCAATTTAGCTAAATTTCATTTTTTCCCCCAAACCTAATATTTTTATCTGTAATAATTTTTTTTTCAAATCTTCCTTTTTTTCCCTCTAGTGTTTATTGTATACTCATAATAATGTTAATATTGATTTTTTTTATTTTATTTTATTATTTTGATTAATAAAGTAATCTTATTTTTCTTATCTTTATATTCATAAAAGCTACTAAAGTTCATAATAAGCATTTGTTTTGGCTTTTTTTTTTTAAACAAGTCAATCTCAGTCAATTTATATTCCATTTACTTTCCACTTCCTTTACCTTCCTACTCTATTAACGGGGATTTATTTTTCAGTAAACAACAAAGATATCGGACTAACCCCTTTTGTATCGAACTTTAATCCACTAAAACCCTCAGCTTTCATTTAGGAATCTATTTTTAGGTTTTGCACGAAAGGTTTTTAAAAAGGCTTTTATAAAGGATAAAGTCCTGCATTTTAAGAGGGAAGTGGAAACTTAATTTTGGAGGTAGAGAAAGAGAGAGAGAAATTGTGCTTTACAAAATGTTCTGTGAGGCTACAGTCGAGAAACAGGAAATTATGAGTTGCTTTTTGGTGTCATCATCGCATAACTTTGCCTCGGGGCAGACTAAAAGCAGAGATTATGACCTTATCGACAAGAACTTGTAGTAGAAGGACGATTAAAAATAGAATCAATTTCATGTGTATTGATGAACAATTTTCCCTAAAACTCAAGGCTTAAGGTTAATTCCAGCTATGGACATCCTTACAATATCTTTTTCTCTCTCTCTCTCTCTCTCTCTCTCTCTCTCTCTCATTCAGGCATGCATGCACACAAACATGCAGTACATTATGCATGCATGCCACCAACAAAATCGGTTTAATACATAAAGAAGACCTTTCTATTCAAGAGATCAATATTAGTTATATAAAAGGGTTTGTAGGGCTGGCAGTAAATCAATACTTTTTTAATAAAGTTCCTTCTTCTTCCGTTTCACTGAAGTACAACTGAAGCGTCTGTCGCTCCTCAAGGACCTTTGAAGGAGTTGGCGAGTTTTTCTAGTGCGAGGCAGTAATGGAAGAGCTTTTTAATGCCGTGAATATGATGAGGGATATCGAAATAAACTTACCGTTCAATTACATACTGTAGTAATAATAGTTACATATCATGACAATCATTTCATGTTGGACTTCAAATGTGGCTTTTAATATAAAGAAGTTTAAACTAAACAAAAAATTCTATTCCAAAATATATATAATTGTGTAACAATATGTAAAATTATAATTTTACACCGAAACTATGACGGAAACCTTTAATGGAATTAAATCAATCCAGGTAAATAAATAAAGATAATGGATAAAATATAGACAAATAGATGAAGTGATAGACAGACAGAGAGAGAGAGAGAGAAAGGCAGGCAGAAGATAGACAGACAGACAGATAGCGAGAGAGACACACAGACAGAGAGACAGACAGAGCGAGGGACAGGCAGGCAGAGAAACAGACACAGGGATAGGCAGACAGGCGTATAGATAAAGAAACAGACAGACAGACATATAGTGTGTGTGTGTGTCTGTGTGTGTGTGTGTGTGTGTGAGAGAGAGGGGGGGGTCTGACAGACATATAACATTGTGGGTGACAAAATGTTGACAAAATTAGGATCTTTAATATTTTCTCGTGCAGAATGTAAAGATGCCTAAGAGCCCTGATCCCACTGGGAGTTAAATAAAGAGCAATGTGGCACCTCATATGGGAAAGAAATATTTACTCTTTTCTCTCTTTCTCTCTTCTGTCACATGGAGGTGTAAGATGTTCCACACACAAAAAATAAAAACATAAAAAAGGCAAAAGCAAAAGGAAGAACAGGTAGATAGCACTTTGGAAACAACATGAAATAAAGTAAACACTGTGCTAGATTCAGCATGGGTCTTCAAAGCAGAAGCGTCACACCCACCTACACACACACACACACACACACACACAGTGTCAATGCTGCTGCTGTGGCCCATTATTTTTCATCTAAGAGAGAAAAGAAAATAGACACAAGCCATCGGCAGCTCCTGATATGATAGCCACCAGCGCCGAAAAGACAAGACAGAAGTGACATGGCAAAATAAAAAGAAATCAAAAATCAAAACAGAAGAAAATAAAAATACTTGGATAGGAGAATAGATAGAACAGAAGAGAATGGAAAGATGGAATAGAATAGAATAGAATAGAATAGAATAGAATAGAATAGAATAGAATAGAATAGAACAGAATAAAATAAAATAGAATAGAGATTCAGACGAAACAAATATAATAGCAGGATAGAACACAACAGAAGATAACATAACAAAATGAAACATAATAGAACAGAATACAACAGAATAGAACATAACTGAACAGGGATAAACATAATAGATTAGAACAAGACAGAATGAACATAACAGAGCAGAACAGAACGGAATAGAGAAAAATAGAATACAGTAGAATACAATGGAGTAGAACATAACAGAATAGTACAGACTGAAACAGAATAGAATATGACAGAACATAGAAGAATAGACGAGAGAACAGAACAGAACAGAACAGAACATAGAAAGGGCCAGAAACTAATATAAAAGAACACAACATAAGGGAACAGAGCAGAATAGAATATAACAGAACAGGGCTGAAGAGAACATAAGAGATTAGAACTTGACAGAATGAAACAGAATAGAACAGGTTGAGACAGATATAAGGGTGAGACTTGGAAAAAAAAAAACAATGGAATATACTAGAGCAGGACACAATGGAATAGAACATAACAGAAAAGTATAGACTGGAACAGAATAGAATGCAACAGAATAGAGCATAACAGACCAAAACAGAACAATAGAGAATAGAATAGAATGGATCAGAACAGAATAGAAGTCATAGGGAAACTAAAGATTATAGTTTAGAGTTAATAAAGGAACTTGTAGCGCACACTTTCTGAATAAAAAGAATAGTACACTGTAGCTGTGCTTGTTGCGGAGGTGCTACTCTTTAACGAGTGTCTTTCACCAGTGTTTATCTATTTCTGAGTTCATGTTTTATACTAAAGGCAAAAAAAGTGCTCCATGTCAGTGACAAGCAAAGCCACGGTATAAAGCAGTCGCTTTCTCTGCAAAGGGTGAGGAGCTTGTACAGGGGTGAGGAGATTGTACGGGGGGAGGGGCTTGTGCAGGGGGAGGACCTTGTAATCCTCAGAATGCAAAGAGTCAGTTTAAGAGTAAAACTCCTCACATTAAAATATAAATAAATCAAAACTACACACAAACACACAATGACAAAAATATGATTTTTCAAGTGGAATTTTATAACAGGCAGCAGATCCTGGAGTCTGTCCTCAGCCTGCGACTTTAATAACTGAGTGATGACTTGCATATCTCTTCCTCTCTTTCCTTTCCTGTACTACTTTGTGGATTTTAGATAGGAAAGGCACTTTAAAACATCTAATAAACTTGGCTTAGATTATCATCTCTGATTGGTCCACACACTTTACTACAGACAATGAAAAAGAACTCATATGGTAAAAAATGCATTTGGCCAATTTTCCAAAAGTTTATTGCTCCCCAGCTTCTTGGCCCGGATTGCATTTAAGTGTTTCTATTTTATTGCACTTTTTTAAAAATAAAACTCAAATACTGCATTCTATGGCTTGGTTTCGATTAAATATGAAGAGTATTTTTTTATCCCAGTGCATACAAAGCACAATAAAAACAAATGATTATTGAAATCATTGATTATTAAATTCAATTTCATTGTTTTGTGGTTAAAACCACTATTTTATTTTTAGTTTTCAGTCACAGTGAGTGAAATGCGGCTGAATACATTACCGATCTGATCAAATCAGCTGCTTGCTTTCGCTTTAAAAACCACAGAGTGACATTTTTATGCTAATTCAATTTCATGTCAATGGTAAGAGGCAACAGGTTAAACACACCACCAATCACAGTTCTACAAAAATCCAAAGAGGTAAAGACAAAAAGCAGGCAAAAGGTCAATGAAGAATATCGACAGAATGAGTATCAAGTCTGTTCAAACACTTCACTCCACAGGTACAAAGTGTATATTGATTTGAAATTTCACATCATATAGAATGACAGCGTATGAGTTGAATGAATTTCTTTAGAGTGTATTCTCCCTCACCTGATGCAAACAAATCCAGCAAGGACGAGGTTATATTACCTATTTTTCGCAACCTGAACTTGCTAGCTAATGAAATAATATAATATGAAAAATAGTGGAAATATTAAAGCAGCCAATTTTGCTTGTGCTTCAGATTAAGTTGATAAAGTTTA
Organism: Hemibagrus wyckioides; assembly: GCF_019097595.1. Taxonomy (NCBI): domain Eukaryota; kingdom Metazoa; phylum Chordata; class Actinopteri; order Siluriformes; family Bagridae; genus Hemibagrus; species Hemibagrus wyckioides. The sequence goes on along the minus strand of NC_080712.1, from coordinate 29,961,913 downwards.
TACAGTGCAGTGTTTTCAGCTGATGCTTGGCTTTGCCAGCTATATGTACAGACCGCCACTGAAATCCCAGCAACCACCTGCACTCCTCTTGTGGGCAACAGTAGTAGCCAAAATACATAACCTACAGACCCATAAAAATGATTTCTAGAAATCCCACTTCATATAAATTGTGTTTGATTTCGATTTCTAGCTTTATGGAAGCGCTCGTGTTAGCAAACAAACTTCAAGGATCAATGAGTCTGGCATTTAACCTCAAAACTCTCCTATTGATGTACGTTTCATATATATGTATATATATATATATATATAGATAGATAGATAGATAGATAGATATAGATGCAATATATATATATTTCAAATTAGTCAATAGAATGAAATAAAACTGAAGACAGCATCAGCAACTATCTGTGGTAAGTCTACTGGATCAATGCAATCCCATTTATCTTCTCACATTAATGAACATTCCCATCATCTTCATCTCAGTTGCTGTATGAGGATAATAGGAGACAATGGCGCTCTGGACTGTCGCCTGCTTTCTTTCAGCATTTTGGCGCAGAATTTTTTTCCTGTCACTGTGCCCATATTTACTCAGGAGGAGTGTTGGTGCTCGTCCTCCGCCGTGCCACAGAGGCCTAACCGGGGAGAGGGAAGCCACAGAGACACCAGCACTGTGCCAGGCATGAGCTCTTCCACTTCTAGCTTGCAACAGATTGGCTGGCAGCAAAACGGGCTCAGATTATTCCCAGAAAAAGAAATTCCTTTTGTTAATAAAGATGTTTTGTTCTCTTTAGGCCACTTATCACTCTCTCCCATCAGCTCCACAGTTGCTTTGTGATGTTCATTTGAGGAACCAAGTAGGAAATGTAGTAGAAGTTTCAGTCTATTTCCATTTTCTTGTCCTGAGGTCTATTTAATACAATATTTAATATCACAGTAGTGTTCTAAATTTGACTTAGGATTGCTTGGAAGTTTCCTTGTTTCTAGTTGTGCACTGGGGCATCCAAATCTTTATTTTCTGGTCAAAACCAGTTTGCGATGTTCTATGAAGGGATTAGTTAACAGCATGAAAAGAAAGGAAGGTTTTTCTTTCGGGTCATTTGGAGTCTGACCAGACTCCCACAACTCCTGATGCTCCAGTGGAAACTCAGCATATGAATCCTTACAAATTTTCACTTTCAGAACTGAAATTTTGCAAAACTAATTGCATTGGAATATGAAGCATTTTCGCATACGAACGAACCGAACCAAACGCCGGCTAAGTTGCGCGTAAGCCAGGGAGCCGTTCAAAACTTGTTTGCGTCAGTAGAAAGCCAAGCAAAGCCAACCAAAGTGAGTTTAAGCTGAGTCAGTGAAAGCTGTTTCGAAAGAGTCAATCCACGACACCAACATTGCCAGTATGCATTCAAAAGCTAGGTGATTTTCTGGGCGTTTCTGTTGTTGATAGATTGGTGGTGTTGGGCGGTCTGTTCTATTTTTAGCCCAAGCTTGGTGGCACGACTTCCTGTGAGGAGCCTTGACGTGGAATGCTTGGCTTGGGTCAGTTCTTTGTAAGCAGCCATACAGTTTACATACGCTTCATATTGGGAATAGTGGTCATATTTTTGAGCAGCTGGAACGGATTATCTGCATTTACATTATTTCTTATGGGAAAATTTGTTTTGCAATACAAATTTCCGTCTTAAGAACTCACCTCCAGAACAAATTATGTTCGTATGCCAAGGTTCTACTGTACTAAACTAACCTAAAGAAGGCATTTTTATTGCTCCCTTAATCAGTACAGCAGTTTTCAGCTTTGCTAGCACAAGATCGAAAGGGTTTTATAAGAAAGAATTAGCCTTATGACATGATCAGCATAGATTAAAAAACATAACATGAGACTGAAGCAGAGGACTGATGGGTGCTGGATAGATAACTGGGCCTCTGTGCGACAATGTAGATCATCTGATTAATTTTATGTTTTTGAAATTGATAAAATGTTTTTCGTTGAAAACAAGGAAACCAAAATCCACTAAAACCAAAATCCTCTGTGACCTTTGTTACAATCCTCAACTTATCCTTTCTCTCCAAGTAAAGGTTAGCAAAAATAATAATATTTGAGAAAAAAGTATAAAAGAAGGTCAGAAGATTAATTGATGTATCCATGTTAAATATATATTTATATATTTAATATCTAATCTAATCTAATACATTTTTATTCAGCAAATGATTTATTTCTGTTACGTGCTTGTACTGACAATTTTATTGTGCTTGTTAACAACAGAACCATAATTTATTTTTTTAAATGTATGAATTATTGTAAATAAAATACTACAAATCTCAAAGATAAAATGGATAAATATAAACTATGTAATATTTTATAATATGAGTCTTTGTTATTTTCTTCATAGTTCGACAATTGTAATACCTGCCCATGTTAAATGCATATTTATACTCGTCCATCGCAGAAATTAATGCCAAATCAACTTTTTGTCAAAATTACCGCAGATTTTCCGCAGATTTTTATTGTTATTCAATAGTTTTATACATAAAAGTATATACATGATAAATTCTATAGTAAAATCTCACAGAGATATGGTGAACGATTCACATAGACAGATTATAAAATTGTGTTATTATGTGTGCTTATGTTATTATTATAAGCACACAAGAAACCCTGGATTTTGTCTTTAAAAGGTTGAACCATGATAAAAACATAGAAGTAGATTTCTTTATTTCTACAAGCAATGAAACCAACCTGTTTCAGGGAGCTTCTCCTGCTTGCACTTCCCTTTCGTAACGGACACGTCGTCGATGGCGATGTCGCCCTCAAACCCATCGCCACGGATACCCTCGAACACTACCTGAAAATTCAAGACAAATATGGACTCAAAGATTAATTCCGACTGGTCTTTCAAAATATGAAGTCAAGACGCTACTTAAGTGACATTTTGTTCAGCAAAGAAACTGCATTTCTTTCTGTAAATGAAGCTTGGTCTAATTAAATATGCTTCAAAAATGGTTATTCACTGTTTAACACTCTATTCAGAGAACAGATGTTCATGGACGTTTGTTGAAAAAAGTTTATAATTTAATCACAAAAATACTTTTTTTTTTAATTAAAATGATTTTTATGCCATTTTTTCAGCAACATAACTAAACTACGTCTAAACTTTTTTTGGGGGGAAATAAAATAAAATAAAATAAAATAAATATCCTTCTAATTTGGGATGGGAATGAACATTAAAAAAGAGTTTGTGGTTTCAAACAAATTTTAAAATAACATATTGACAAAAAAAAACAGTTTGGAAAGAAATTCATGGATTTCCTATATGATTCTGGGCAAAGTGGGCGGAGCTTAAGCCTTCTTTTAAGATCATGTAGTATAGACATGTTATAGACATAATTCTATCTATTAAAAGGAAAAAAACTAACAAATGTACAACACATAATATGGTTCCTAATACACGCACACACACACACACACACACTCTTGGCTTTGATTGACAGCTTAATTATGTTAGCACTGAAGCTGCCTATACACACCTAATCACACACCTAATCACACACACACACACACACCTAATTTGTTTCTGCACCAACACACTGCATTACTCACAAGCTGGATGCTTGTGCAAAACAAATGAATCGATAAAAAGGAAAGACAGCTTTGTACACTTTCGATTAACCCGAGACAGTTTATCAGTGGAATTACATCCTTTTGCGACTTAAAATCACATGGCGTTTTTACCGCCGAGGAGACAGAGAAAGGACGTCTGTTATTAACAAGAACTACTAAACTAGATGGGCCGTCAGATTAGAGTTCCGTGTGCTTCTTGAGCGGTATGAATAAAAAGTTAAAGCTACTGATTCTAAGCAATAGTGACTTATAGACTTTATGGGGAAAAGTAATTTAAGCTATACAGTGGAACCTCGGCATACGGATTTTAATTCGTTCTGGAGGCGAGTTCTTAAGGCAGATATTCCGTTCCAGCCACACAAAAATATGACCGATATGACCAATATTACCAATACGAAGCGTATGGAAACTGTACGGCTGCTTACAAAAAACTGACCCAAGCCAAGCATTCCATGTCAAGGGTCCTCACAGGAAGTCGTGCCACCAAGCTTGGGCTAAAAATAGAACAGACGTCCCAACACCACCAATCTATCAACAAAAAACGCCTGAAAAATCACCTAGCTTTTGAACACATACCAAAGGCAATATTGGTATGGTGGGTTTCTTTCGAAACAACTTTTGCTGACTGAAAACAAATTCGTAAAATTCGTAAACTCACTTTGGTTGGCTTCGCTTGGCTTTCCACTGGTTTTGAACGGCTTCCAGACGTACGCACAGCTTAGCCGGCGGTTGGTTCGTTCGTATACCGAAAATGCTACATATGCCGATGCAAATTTCAATATTTAAGGTGAAAATTCATTAGGGAGGGCATTCATATGCCGAGGCTCCACTATAAAAAAAAAGTCTCAGTCTGCTGGTGTAGAAATTCCTAGGGACCAAAAACTAGAACGAGTGACACCAGGTTTATAAAAGAAACATTGCAAAGAAAGAAAGAGCTAACATATAGAAGGTTTTAACGTTAAAGATAAAAAAAAAATAGCAGGATGTAATCAGAAGCAATTCAGAATTGAAGGATCTAAGGATAAAGTCTTCAGGACAGGATACTTTTTTTTTTCCTGACCTAATCTTCAGCACACTCTGAGAATGCTGTCGAGAGGATAGTAGAGGGAGGATAAGCAAATAGAGAGATTTTTATGGAAAGCCTGGGAAATCCCTTCATGTTGTAAAATTTGGACTCTTTCTTCTTATCTAAAAACAACACACTTTTCTGGACTTTCTTTTTGCATTTATTTGTAGCGTCCGAAAATCAAAATGATATTGTGGAGCGTTTTCCACTTGTTTGACAACTGGTGTCTGATTCCAAAACTGAACTGGTTGTGCTTACTAAATTGTTGCAGCATGATGACTGTGTGAAATAAAATAAAATAAAATAAAATAAAATAAAATAAAATAAAATAAAATAAAATAAAATAAAATAAAATTACATATTCAACATCTTTATGATTCACTCGCCAAGATTACATGGTAAACACAAATGTTTCCATGATATTTTGTTGAACCATATTTCATTTACAGTTAAGGCAAAAAAAGTAGCTTTTGACAGAAAAAGGCCAATTTTACACTTTTTTTTCATCTTTTTCCTGTTCAGTCACAGCCTCATTTCATAGTTTCTCCTAAACCAAATATGAAAGAGCATGTATGAAATATTTTTGATTTTTTATTTTCCAGTTTACTGAGCGAACATAATCGGAGAGTTTGATTTGTTTCACTCGGTACTGGAATAGCTAACATGGACATGAACCCTCTACACATGGTTTTGTATTTATTTAATTTATTTTATTCAAACAGTTCTGAAGTTCTATATGCGTCTTTTCCCAGAAGAGATAGGCTGACTGCTTTGCAAACAAATCATAATAAAATGTTGGCAAAATCTTAGCAGAGAAGTAGTTGATATGCCAAAACAAAACCCTCTTAACTGCTAAACAGGAACAGCTTTAGAGTCTCCAGTTTGATCCTGAGGTTAACATGTTACATGTGGGTTTCGTCTGGTTCTATCTCACAACTAAAAACATGTCAGTAGAAGCTTTAGCTATGTTAAATTGCCTCTAGGTGAGTGAGCTATATAGTGTGTGCTGTACAGTGATTATACTAATATGGGGGCGGAGTCAGTGTAGTCAACAGCAAAGTGGTCAGTAATGGCAAATAAATAAGAATTAAAAATCTCCACAAAACACGGGATAAGTGTGTGCGTGTCTGTGTGTGTATGACGGATATTTCCACCATCAGCTCTAGACTAGCATTTGATAATTCCTGACTTTCTGAATTACAAAAATATTTTCTTGAAAACAAAACTAATAAGACCTCCAGTAGGTAGAGATACACAGGGTCTACAACGGAGCTTAGTGTATTTATGATATATCTGTATTCAGAAGAGGAAGTGAAGTGTCAGGCTCTTTGAGACTTGGTGTTGTTAAGAGCCCTTCAAGCCAGACAGAGAAAGAGAAACAGACAAGTGCAAGGTCAAGCCTTCTGACTAGAGAAAACTCTCCATATAAACACTTTGACTTGAGATATTCCCAGCCAGTCCAATTAAACACACACACACACACCACATTATTCTGACCCTTAGCTTAATCCCTACCCAAGTCTCTTTCAACAGGATGATGTTGTGAATAAGTAAATGAGAAGAAAATCACATGCTCCTACTCTATGAGACCGACAAGACACTCTCTCTCACTCTCTCTCTCTCTCACTTCTCTGTGCTAATTGGCTACCGGGCCACAGGAAAGGATGAGAGACAGGAACACGGGTGTAGCGTCAAACACTGAAATGTAATGTCACCTGACGTTCGAAGCTTTTCTGTTTTCTGTCACTGATCCCAAACCCACACACACACACACACACACACACACTATTCTTAACCTTGTTGATCTGTTCAGTAGATTCCTGTCAAAGTTTGTCCCTTTAACCCGGTCATCTTGTTAAATTTTACAGCCATAAAAATGTGAAATCTATTTTTAGATCAGATATCCTGTATATCTTGGTATAATATAATACAAGATCTAGGTTGAATTTTGGGCATCCACATCAGATTATATGTTATTAAGAAACGTCTAATGTCGTTCATACTGACCCTCAGGGGTCGACGAAGGTAATCACTTGGATTTTTTTTTTTCTTAAAGCAACAGCAAATTTAGATTTTTCAAATTTAAGATTTTTTTAAATTTCAAATTTAAATCGTTCTGGAGGCGAGTTCTTAAGGCAAAAATTTGTATTTCACAATGAATTTTCCCATAAGAAGTAAAGTAAATCCAGTCACTCAAAAATATGACCAATATGAAGCGTATGTAAACTGTATGGCTGCTTACAAAGAACTGACCCAAGCCAAGCATTCTGTGTCAAGGCTCCTCACAGGAAGTCGTGCCACCAAGCTTGGGCTAAAACTAGAACAGACCGCCCAACACCACCAATCTGTCACCAAAAAAACGAGCAAAAATCACCCAGCTTTTAAAAACATGCCGAAAGCAACATTGGTATCGTGGGTTGACTCTTTCACTGACTGAAAAAAAATTCATAAACTCGCTTCGGTTGGCTTTTCACTGATGCAAACAAGTTTTAAACGGCTCCCAGATGTACACGCAACTTAGCTGTCATCTGGTTAGTTTGTATATCAAAAATGCTTCGAAAGCCGATGCAAATGTCTTGCAAAATTTAAATTCTTAAGGTGAAAATTCCTAAGGGAGGGCATTTGTATGCCGAGGTTCCACTGTACATAAAACCAACAGGATGCACTTTCTGTTGTCAGCTATATAGTGTTATACTGTGCAGAAAAAGAAATAAAAATCATCTAGACTCAACGAGCACTTGGCTTAATTGCTATCTGCAGCTTGATAAGACAAACTCAGATAAAATACTACTCACTCACACACACAGTAATTTGCCTTGGATATATTTATTCTCTTCCTCTTAGCGCATGTATATACAGTGAGAATAGCATGCTCCTCATTACGGGAAAAAAGCTCTTTCATGCTGAATACACGTCTTCATTACGGACTCAAGGCTAATGCCTGAAAGGTTGTGATTCTCAGCGTTCGAGTGTGCTTCGTTTAGAGAGGTACATGTGCTGCCATTTTTAATAGGATCACTCGTGGGCTTGATCCACTTGTAGGTGAGTGTGTGTAAGACTAAAAGAGAGACTTTAATTAGTGCAGGTGACTGTTGAAGGTTAGGGCCGAGTTGTGGCAATGCCGGAAATCCCTTGTGTACATGATATGACCATCCTGGAAAGAAAGCGCTGGAGTAAGTAAATAAAATAAAGATGGAAAGGGAAAAAAACAGGATAGATGCTAGACAGGGGATGAATAAATGACCACGCAAGAGAGACAGGGTGAGAAAGAGGTTAATGGACAAAGTGCAGATGAGAAGCTCACAGGGTTTGAGAGCTGGAAAGCAGCCAGATTCACAAAAACACGACGGTGAAGAGATACGAACAAGACGGTGAACGAGAGATGAAGGTCGGCCTCCTTTACCACACCTCCAATAAAATAGTGTGGGGTTTTAGTGGGGTTTTTTATTTCATACCAGGTGCACAGGAATACGCTGACTGGTAAGTAGTGCTTACCAGTAAAAGTAGTTACTGGCCCAAAAAGTCAAATTAAATTAAATTAAATTAAATTATTTTTTAAAAAAAGTAATTAATTAATTAAAATTAGGATATAAAGGGTTTTTTTGTTTGTTTTCTTTTAATATTACTTAAAAATAATAAATAAATAAATAAATAAATAAATAGATTTTTCATCTAACTTTTTTTAATATCTGCCATATTTGTGGCAAATATCCAGTTGGAATTTCTGCTTTAGACCAACCCTGATTAATAGATAAATACACAAAAATATATTGGGAAATAGTATTCAGTATTCAGTGCAATCCTACCAGACTCTCTTAAAAAATCTTTAACCATCTTTCATCTTTTACTTGTTGCACCTATGATGCTGTGCGTCTGACTTTTTCCAGCATTTTCAGTCACAACATCAAATCTTAAACCCAAACACTATTCTGCCTCCAAATCCATCCTAGTAAATCACACTGTGTGTCTATTAGAGCAGTTTTGGTTATAACACTACAAGGGTCGTAAATTTTTATCCACACCAAAAGCACGAGCCAGACAAAACAGCAACAAGATGCAAAACACAGCAGGCTTTTATGTAATCACTGAGTTGAGATCGGTTTTGTACAGGCAACGAACTAAAACACTTAAAACACTTTAAAAAAAAAAAGATTAAGCATTTAAACCATTTGATATCAATTCCTTGGCACCGGCTGCTCTTAGCTAGAGCTTTAGAGGGAAAAATTTGTGCCAGAGGAGAAGAAAATAATACCTGTTGGTGAAAATAAATTAGAAAACATGCCTTATTCAATCAGCTCTTAGATTAGTGCTCAAAAAATAGCTTCATTTTATTTTAATACATAACAAATACAACACCAAGTGGATATTACGTTAATAAGGAGGGGAAAAGTTTAACATAGAAATATTTTTGAAATCCTGCGCTGTGCAATTATCTCTAAAGCCAATGACCCAGCGAAGACCTAAAAGAAAAAAAAGACCATGTAAATAACACAAAGACGATGGCTTTAGATACAGGATGTTAAGATAGTAAAGGTCATCCTACAAGCATGTCTTATAACTCGCAACAATGAGACATGCCTGGTGGGAAAGATTAACATTACACGCCTTATTAACTAATTCTGATTTCTGAGTCTTGATGGTTTTAAGGGATGCTAATTAGGATGAAATGCACAACAAGACTGAAATGCATGAAATTAGATTCAAATAGCTATGTAACCGTGGCAACAGTGTGTGATGCTTGCTTGTAATTCGAATTCAGTCACCGAGACGATACATATAGACACGTGGCACTATGTATCTTCTTGTAATGCGTTGTCAAAAGAGTTGAAAAATAAATAACACACTTCCAACTGTTTCATAATCTGCATCTGTCTTATAATCTGTATATTGTGGAAGTTTTTTTTAATTTTTTCTTCTGAATAGCATTGTTTGTAAATGGGTCAGCAATAGCCACAACAAATTTCTTGGGTGTGTAAAAAAAAAAAATATTTAGCCAATAAACCTGACTCTAATTCTGATCCAAGGATCCTTCCTTAGGTATGTTTTTCTTTACGCCTCAAATGATGCAATTGCATCATTTGGTGGATTGAAGTGTTTCTAGACTGAAAATCAAGCTCTTGCTGAGAATGCAGCATTAATGCACATATCTTTATGAGGCTTCCTTTTGAGGGGGAAAAAAAATAATTGCGCTTAATTTACTGCTTCATATTCAAAACCTGTTTCTACATCACAGCGAGGGCTTGAGAGAACTTTGACATGGAGAAAATTGAATATTGTGCTCCAGCATAAACAAGCTCAAGAGGTTTTATATATGCATATATATCAGATATTCACACAGAACAATCATTTCTGTTCCTGTATGTCCAGCAGTGTAGCTGCTACTGATTACATTCAGATTAAAGGGAGTTGAGAATCGGCACTAATCCTCTAACAAAAAGTATATTGCTTTCATATATATGGTGTGGTAAGAATTTGCAGCAACTAGTTGCAGTATCATAAACAAACATCCTATAATATGTACCTCTGTGGTATCAAATGTTGACGATTCATTTCCTAGCACATCACAGTAGCTTCAGCGGCATGGTTTTAATGCAGCAAATGAATTTCTTCATTCAAAAATGTTATCACTTACACAGGGACGTGACACTCTCCCAGATGAAAAACATTCAGAATTAATTTTTATTGACAATTTTTGGAACAAATCTTCAATCTCAGTTTTAAATTTACAACCTGAGAAAGTTTTTCCAGACGGAGGACTCATCTTTCGAGGGACGGCTGGATATAGCTGCTGTAACGAAAGTAATAACAGGAACGCTCATTTTGGAGATGTTCTTCAACATGTACTATAACTAGACAATACTTTGAGTCTTGCAAAATTTGCAAATTAAAACTCTGCACGCCAACATACGCAGTCCCTTCCTGATTATTTTCCAATCCAGGGGTTTTATTCCTAATAAACATTAAATATAGTACAAGTTTAACCAAATATACCAAATTTCTGCTTGCTGTATCACGGTATGCTATCATACTGAACCTCTTCTCTTCTGGCACTGATAAGCGAAAGGAGGAAAACATGACTGGAGTCTGTATTCGTTTACTGTAACACAGCGAGGAACGAGGGAACAGGGAGAACAAACAGATGGGATGGACAGAGGGGGAGAGATGGCTAGATTAAACCGGCTGGCCGGCTGTTCTTATCAGGAGGAGTCTGGCTCAGACTTTTACCATTGATCCTTGCGCACACTGTGGTCTGACTGAGAAGCCTGAAAAGGGCCATTATGGAAAAAATAAATAAATAAACGTAGCTCCCTATAGCTTGAATCTCACTATAAAAAAAGAAAAACAGAAACATTCCTTCTAGTTCCTGTCTATTCATGTTTTCCTTCTTATGGTCATTGTCTGGAGTAACTGGTTTAATGCTGGACTGGTTTATTGTCTTCTCAATGCTGGATATTGTATATTACTGAGCCCAAAGGTTTATTACAAGTTATGAAGCCCTCATTAAGTATTTCAAAGTTAATTGCCCTGCACTAACAATTCAAAGGCTTAACCACTTATTTACGAGACCATATTTAAAAAGGTCTCTCATGATTTATGTTTTTTTAATGCCAATTCTGGCTAATGGTCTGAAAGCACTGTGCTCATGACTGTTTCATAAGTTTTAACTGAGATGTTAAAAAAAAAACACACAGCATGTTAAAATTAACGCCATAAAGTTAACTAATTTTGGGGAAAATGTGACCTAGAAAAAGAAAACCTAGAAACAGAAAACCTAGAAAAACTCCAAGGCAGGATAAAGGGATTATATAAGGAAGAAAGTATTATACAGCGAAGTTACACTGTAGTTATGTTGCTGCTTAATTCACTTTTATTAAGATCCATATTATTCATATAAGTGTTTAAAAACACAAACACAGGTATTATTTTATATGATATTAACTAGCAAAATGCTAAAGCTAATTATTGTGCTGGCAAGTATTACTAGTCAGTGTTTATGTTTTCAGTTTATTTTATTTTATTTATTTATTTTAAGGGTTTTTTTTTTAATATGGATTTATTTAGCAGAGTAGTTTAGCTTTTCTTCTGAATACACAAGATGATCAGCTGCTAGCTAATTCATATTGCATTTTATTCTGTCATCTAATCATGAATTGAAACATCCAAAACATTAATGAAACCAAAACCTTGCACAGGCAGTTCTTATTCCTCATGAACAATTCTTTTCTAAATTGGTTTTATGTGATCTTTAAGATAAAGAAAGTCCAATTTACTTTCCAGTTCACTACTTCAACATAATAAAGGATGTAAAGCGCAGTGTACCTGAATGTAATTTTGCTTTCTCTTTGGATAAAAAGTTATCATGTGGAGTGAGACATGGTAGCATGTTGTACTATAATAATAACAACGTACTGTAGATAGATAGATAGATAGATAGATAGATAGATAGATAGATAGATAGATAGATAGATAGATAGATAGATAGATAGATAGATAGATAGATAGATAGATAGATAGATATTTGAATAAACACCAATTAAATAAGACAAAAAAGAAGTGTATCTATATTAACAGGGTTAAAATCACATAATAAGCAATAACATTCTAGCACATTATAAACACATAACAAACAGTCCTATGTTCCCCAGGTCTCAGGGTCCTATGTTCCCTTGGGCTTATATTATCAGTCCTCAGGTCTCAGGCTTATATTATCAGGTATCAGGTCTCAGGGTCCTATGTTCCCCATGTCCTATGTTCCCAGGGTCTTAGTTTCCCTGCGTCCTATGTTCCTAGGGTTCAATTTTCCCTGGGTCCTACTTTCCCCTTGTTCTATTTTCAAGGGTCCTGTGTTCTCAGAGTGCTATTTTCTGAGTGTTCTGTTTTCAATGTGTCCTATGTTCTTAGGGTCCTTTTTTCCCAGGGTCCTATTTTCTCTGTGTCCTATGTTTTCAGGGTCCTATGTTCTCAGGGTCCTATATTCCAACATATTTATATTGCACATTATAAACACATAACACATCCTATATTTCCCAGTTCCCAGGGTCCTATGTTCCCCATCTCTATAAAGGGAACCTGAATGCATGTCCCTGGCTCTGTATTCACTTAATATGATATGGGTTACTGTGGAAACTCATCAGAGACGGTTTTCTGTGCCCCAGCACTGCTGTATGGCTCTCAGTATAATAGGCCTAAACTTACCAAAAGAACAAAAAATTAGTTGAAGTCACAAAAGGTCATAGCTTCCTTGGGTGAAAACTAGTATAGTATGTTTCTGAATCTAATTCTCATGATATTATTAATTATTAATTAATTATTAATTAATTAATAATTAATTATTAATTATTAATTATTAATATAATTAATATAATAATTATTAATTATCAATTATTATTAATTAATTATTAATTATTAATCCAGTTTTTCCTCCACTGCCTGAATATGCCAGGGTAGTTTTGCTGCATTTATTTTTATAAGTTAATTCTGGACACTCTGTACATAATATTTACTGTTGAAATGTCCAATGACATTGTTACAGAAGTTGAAAAGTTTACTCAAACGTACTTAAATTGAGAATATAATTAGCAGTAAGAGAATAATGAACTGAGGAACATAAGACCCTTGTGTCATGTCTTCATATAAATCTGAGGAACCTAGGACCCTGGGAACATAGGAATTACCCAAAAAATGCTTACAGGCATGTTGTTACAGGAAAATTAATCAGTTACTGTTACCACCTGGTTAATACTTGGACCACATCAATTTACCAGTCATTAATTAATTAACACCTTCTGACCAATCAGACTGCGAGAATTTCACAGCCCTGATGTAAAATGTAAAACGTTCATCTGCTTATCATACATATGAAGCACACTTTTAATATCTGTTTTATTGCAATGTACTACATATTGGATTTTCAGAAGCACCAACATTAGCCGTCTTTCAGTCTTGTGCATCAAACTAATGCACAATGTCAAGATAATGAGGAGCGAGACCTTGAGTACAGCATGAAGACTCTACAGGAAATTAAAGTGACTGAAGAAAAAAAAAAGACAAGAAAGTTTGGCATAGAAGAAGTTCCTGTCTACCCTTCGTTCTTGTATGTCTTACCAAAACATATGCTGCAGTGAATGCGTGATGAGGTCCGCAACGAGCCATCTCTCTCTCTCTCTCTCTCTCTCTCTGTCTCTCTCTCTCTTTTAACAGACATTACAAAAATGGCAGACGGAGGGAGTGGAGAAGCAACGGAAGAAAGAGAAGGACAGAAGGAAAGAGAGGATCTTGGCTACCTCTCAGCTGTCATCTCGACTTTATTGTTAATTCTCTTCATTAAAAGGGAAAACGCTTTTAGCTGAGTGTGATGAACAGACCAAAAAAAAGTCAGACCTAAGGGCGGGAGACAAATAGGAGACTTTTAGATCGAAAAATCGAACCCAAGGAACATAGAACACAGGGAAACTAAGACCCTGGGAGCATAGGACATGGGGAACATAGGACCCTGTTAATATAAGCCCATGGGAACATAGGACCCTGAGACCTGGGGAACATAGGACTGTTTGTTATGTGTTTATTATGCTATTGCTTATTATGTGATATTAACCCTGTTAATATAGATACACTTCTTTTTTGTCTTATTTAATTGGTGTTTATTCAAATATCTATCTATCTATCTATCTATCTATCTATCTATCTATCTATCTATCTATCTATCTATCTATCTATCTATCATATTTTTCATAATTATTTACAAAATGCAGGACTTAAATTAGTCCAATCATAAGTCTGATAATTTAATGACTTTAGACTAAAATCCAGGCAACACTGTTCTTCCCCAACAGACTGGACTTGGAACTGGGCCTTGCAGATTAAAAAAGACTCAACTCTCAAGCCGAACTGCCAAAAAGTCTAGTCTTCAAGACGACTAATGTCTTACTCTGCCCGAGTTTGGAAGCTATCCATCTAATTAGAAAAGCTATTCAATTAAAATACGATTATTTTCCCAATTGTGAGGCAGCTTTAATGCTGAAGCTCACACTGTAACACAATCCCAACATTGGAGACTCCTTCCAAAATGCTACACAAATATCTATTCACAAAAATATCAACGATTCTGACATGCTTTATTTTGAATACAATACAAATTCTTGTACGAGTGGGTACTATACGAATCAGGCTATTAATTGATGCCTTGGAGATTTGGAGCTGCTGTTATGGAAAATGAATCAACAGCTTTGGCAGTAAAAGGTCTACGCTTTGTACCCGCAGTGTGACTCAGCATTGTGCAGAAATGTCAATCCAGCAAAGTTACACAGCATGACTCGGCTTTTTCCAAATCATTACCTCACTGATCGCTGCGCAAGATGGCAGACACGTACAATCGCTCGCACACACACACTAGTCTGATGTGCATATGTACCTGGAATGGCCCACTGGGATACACCACAACGTTAGCCTTCCTCCAGTTGGGGCCTTGGTGGCCTGATAGTGTCCATGCTAAAGAATCCACTGTGGCGATGCCTTTCACTCGTAAGAGGACATTCAGAGTTCCTACAATTAAACAGAAGAACATTGTTTTAGCATAACAAATATTCATTGTTTGTATTTTAAAAATTAACTTCATATGGGCTTCTACTTGCACTTCCTTTGTGGTGATGCCACTGATTAGTAAATAATCACAAATATTAAGTGTGTACTAGTGAATACTTTTTGGAGAAATACACTTATTTTAATAATCTGCACATTCATGCAATTATGGAATGAGCCAGTCAAGTGTTAGCAGTGCAATGCAAAGAATCAGGCCTGTACAGCTTTATATCAAGCATCAAATGAGGGAAAAATGTGATCTCTGTTACTGTCATCATGGCATGGTCACTGGTACCAGATGGTCTGTTTGGACTCTTTCAGAAATGGCTGATCTCCTGGGATTTCCACACACAAATTCTGAACAGAGTTTACACAAAACAGTGTGTTTAAAAAAAAAAAAAAAAAAAAAAGCTTCCTGTGAGTTCATGAGTTCAGGTCTATGGGGAATAGCCAGACGGCTTGGAGCTGACCGGTGAAGCTACAATAACACAAATAACAACCATGCTGAGCAGAAAAGCATCTCAACACAAACAAAATGCCACAAATAGGAAATGGATGGGCAGAAATCTGGGAAGGTATAGATTGGATAAAGACCACATGATGTTTTTCTTCTTCAACTATCCAGTTTCAGTGAATTTATAGACATCAAAACGGCTGTATATCTCACCTTAAAGGGGCAATATGTGAAATAAAAACACTTCACTATAGTAACAGAGACAGATTCATGTTTCACACAAGGCATGTTATATAATAACTATAAATAACGACCAATTAAATTTTAAAACACTTTTAATACCATGTTGTAGAGGTGGAAGGTTGAGAAATAGAAAAATACGGTTTTAATAAAAAAAACTAAAATATTACTGCCCACATGATATGCCAAGTTCTTTAAATATCTTGTTTAACATTTTTTATTTAGATAAAAAGGTCCGTTACTGTAAAACCCCTGAGACAACATAACTGTATCACCAAAAACAAGATATTACATAATTTTATATCTGTACAGAGATGACAACCAGTTAGCTCATACCCCATCCTTATTATTGCCTTGTGTTCATATTTATGGGTTTGTGTGAACTTTTAAATTGCACACCTTCATAATACGAGATCTTTTAACGGCTAATTTGACAGATAATGGGTGTGCGGACTATAAATACTCTGTTTCTGTAAAAAAAAAAAATCTTAACATTCACTTAACCAAAAATGGCACATTAGGATCAGTGGAAATGAGGACAAGTGCCACTTGTATGGCTATATATCTATATATAAATCAGCTCTGACAAAACTGAAAGAAGTAGCATGAGAGAAGAGGCAGTCCAGTGTTGTATTCATACAGCATATTTGCATATTTCTATACTAAATATAACATCATAATGGAAAAGCTGGCCTGCACTTACTGTATCATACAAAGATCAGACTGCCAGAAATGATATAGCTTGGAAGAAAGCACGACGACCTTCATGCTTTTAATAAATGTGCATCAAGGTAGATCAAGTGGGCTTCTGTCTGAAAGGTCCTGCCACATTTGGTTAGCTCACTCGTTCTGGATAAAAGTACTGCGACATCCACAACCCCGGTCATGCAGGGGAAACACTGAGAGTAAAGAGAGTTATAAATATGATAGAGTACAATGTGTCACATGGGTCATCCTTTAAACATTAGATCTCAAAAAAAAAAACCCTCAATAATTAATTCTTTTACCACTCACATACAGTTGCTGAATTGTGAATTTATCAATACAGAATGATGTTCTGACATTCAGCAGTTTGTCATTCTGTCCTTGGAAAAATTGGTCGGAATAACAAGAAGAAGACTGGACCTTGGAACAAGATCAACAAAATCAGACTGGACCTTAGAACAAGATCGACAAGATCAGACTGATCCTTAGAACAAGATTGACAAGATCAGACTGGACCTTGGAACAAGATAGACAAGATCAGGCTGAGCCTTAGAACAAGATCGACAAGATCAGACTACATTAGAACAAGATCGACAAGATCAGACTGATCCTTAGAACAAGATCGACAAGATCAGACTACATTAGAACAAGATCGACAAGATCAGACTGATCCTTAGGACAAGATCGACAAGATCAGACTGATCCTTATAACAAGATTGACAAGATCAGGCTGAGCCTTAGAACAAGATCGACAAGATCAGACTGATCCTTAGAACAAGATCGACAAGATCAGGCTGAGCCTTAGAACAAGATCGACAAGATCAGACTACATTAGAACAAGATCGACAAGATCAGACTGATCCTTAGAACAAGATCGACAAGATCAGACTACATTAGAACAAGATCGACAAGATCAGACTGATCCTTAGGACAAGATCGACAAGATCAGACTGATCCTTAGAACAAGATTGACAAGATCAGGCTGAGCCTTAGAACAAGATCGACAAGATCAGACTACATTAGAACAAGATCGACAAGATCAGACTGATCCTTAGAACAAGATCGACAAGATCAGACTGATCCTTAGAACAAGATTGACAAGATCAGGCTGAACCTTAGAACAAGATCGACAAGATCAGACTACATTAGAACAAGATCGACAAGATCAGACTGATCCTTAGGACAAGATCGACAAGATCAGACTGATCCTTAGGACAAGATCGACAAGATCAGACTGATCATTAGAACAAGATCGACAAGATCAGACTGAACCTTAGAACAAGATCGACAAGATCAGACTGATCCTTAGAACAAGATCGACAAGATCAGGCTGAACCTTAGAACAAGATCGACAAGATCAGACTGAACCTTAGAACAAGATCGACAAGATCAGACTACATTAGAACAAGTTTGACCAGATCAAACAATACCTAATAACAAGATTGACTTGATAGGACTGTAGACCTTGGACATGATCAACAATATCAGACTGTACATTAGAACAAGATCAACAAAATCAGACTGTACCTTAAAACAGGTTTGACCAGATTAAACAGTACCTAAGAACAAGTCTGACTTGTTTAGACTATAGACCTTAGAACAAGATAAAAAAAATCAGACTGTACATTAGAACAAGATTGACAAAATCAGACTGGACCTTAGAACAAGATCAACAGTACCAGACTGTAGACTTTAGACAAGATCAACAAGATCAAACTGTAGACCTTAGAACAAGATTGACAAGACCAGCCTCTACCTTAGTCCTTGCTCTGAAACATCTAATGAATCTAAAGAACATCAGGCTAAATGCTTTAAATTCAACAGATGACAATGAAACTCAAACGGAGCACACAGAGCAAACTGGAATGGGATAAAGAGTTTTCTTGGACTGTACACAAAGAACCTGGGCAAGCAATCATGAGGAACAGTTGCAGAAGAAACTACGGACATGAAGAAGAAGGAAGACATAAACAAAACAAAAATCTTTGCTGAATGGACACTTGACAAGGACGTGTACTCCTCTTTTTATTAGCATTTGGCAGACACACTATCCAAGGCAACTTACTGTTTTCTCATTTACTTCTACTTGCAGTTGAGGGTAAAGAGCCTTGATCAAAGGCCCAGAGGTGGCAATTTGGCAGTGGATAGATCTGAACTCATTACCTTTTGATCAGTAGTCCAACATCTTAACTACTGAGCTACTCCTTCCCCTATCAGAGACACCAATGTATAAAAGAAAGAGACAAGCGTACCAAGGGCAGTACCAGATTAGAACAATGAGGACTGGAGAGGAAAAGTCCAAGGCCATACAGCTATATTGTTGTTGAGTTGTGTTGTTGTCCTTCTGCTGTTTCTTGGTCGAGTTCACCACAGCGGATCACCTGAATCACATATTTTGATTTGACACAAATGGATGCCCAAAGCTTTTATTTTATATGGGTTTGGGTCCAGCACCGAGAGTTAACCCCTGAGTGGCTGGGTTGGTTCCCAGCCCAGGAACTGAATCTGGGCTCCGGGGGCGAGAGTGCGGGATCCCACCACTGGTCCGGCAGGGAAGGTATAGAGTGCTGTAACTGTTATTTTTTTATTATTATTATTATTATTATTATTATTATTATTATTATTATTATTGTATATGTTTCAATATAGTACAATTTGTTCAAGGGGGTATATCCTATACTGTAAGCCAGTGCAAAAATGATAAAAAAATTTTTTTGAAAACTTTTGTTTACTAAAAAGAGTCTGTTTGAGAGTTTGTTTAAACTCCTTAAAAAGAGTTTGTTTACTAAAAAGAGTCTAAAAAGAGGACGGTAGTAAAGAAAGGCACCTCTAACTAGTTGGACATTTTGCATTGCAAATTTGAGCAAACAGAAGGAAGGATTTTGTTAATAACAGAAAAAAGAGACTTTGGGTTTAAAAGGTCTGAGTCATATTTTTCAGTGTTCTCAG
Organism: Hemibagrus wyckioides; assembly: GCF_019097595.1. Classification (NCBI taxonomy): domain Eukaryota; kingdom Metazoa; phylum Chordata; class Actinopteri; order Siluriformes; family Bagridae; genus Hemibagrus; species Hemibagrus wyckioides. The sequence goes on along the minus strand of NC_080712.1, from coordinate 29,942,305 downwards.
TAGAACGGCTTAGGCTTTCACCCTGAATGGTTGTAGCAAAACAAAACAGGGTAGCTTATTAGCGAGGCTAAAGGAAAGCCAGAAGGGATAACCTTGGATTTTTCAATTGGGCTTTATTCAGCTCAATTTTTCAATCAGAATAAAAGAACTGAGGCCTGGGCATTTATCTGACATATGTGGTCTGAGTCTAATTGCCTGTGCTTCTGTTTTGGACATTGAAACTTGTGACACATGAACAGAAGAGAGTCTTGACGTATAATAAAACTGTTCATCAGCAGATGAAGACAGCACTGTTGCCAAAGCTACATGACATAATGAAGGTATCAGATGCATCGATGCTCATTTAATGTGTCATCTTATTTACTTCAGACTTTGAAAAGCTTTGAAGCAGGTTTTTTTTTCCCTAGGAAAACACAAGACACAAATAAGAACACAGGCATAACAAAACGACTAAGTATAATTTTAAAAGTTTAGCAACTGGTTTACGTTCTCAAAAATAATGTAGTCGGTGCCGTGACCCGGATCAGCAATGCTGCTCATGTCGTTCATCGGGAGCAATCCACAGTCTGGCAGCGACCCTTGCTTCACTAGAACATTCAAAACAGTGCTGAAGGACTATGTTTCATAGTTTTCTTTAATTTTATCATTACTTTTTAACCAGACTACCAGAGAACTACATAAAAATCCTTCCGTTTATATCTAAACTGTGGGCCTGTTATTTGTTATCAATCCAGTGAGTTGCAAGAGCTCTACTCTGGTGTTGTAAAGGATCTCCACCCATTTCCATCCTGCTGATTTCTTGCAATGAACATAACAGAATAAACAACATGATTCCTATAACGTCCGCCTTGTGAACTGCGATTCAGCTAAACTCTGCTTGTCTGTATTTATGATTAGAGAATGCAACCGGGTACTTGAGAGCAACACAGTGTGATATTTTTCCTATGAGAACTAAGAAACTCGCCAGTTAAATGTTGAATAATGAGTAACAGCTGGGCTTTGTGGCCTTTTCAAATGCATTTCATCTATCTTTTTTTTTCTCCTTCTTGTTGCCCGTCTGGCAGCTTTCTTCCTTCCGCTTCTCAGAGGCTGTTCTCTAGTGTGAAGTTAGCAGCAGCTATGCAGAACTATTTTCCCCTGTGCTAATTCGGGACATTGTTAATGTTAGCCTTGCATGGCTAGCGCACCTTTCAGATCTTTGCTTGCTAACAGGGATGTCTGATTCTCTGTGGGAAGCCCTGAGTAATGAGGGTTCCGACAGCCTCACTTTCGCTCTAAAGCTGGAGTCTGTACTCACCAAGCTGCCCACATGCCCACGCTCGAGCTAATCATTAGCAGATTATGTACACAGCACTGGCATTCAGCCAACGGTGGGTTTAAGCACAGACGAGGGCCGCATCTCAGCGTGATTAGCGATGCTAACGGTGATTTGATGCTGGTTAAAGATGATATTTACGGTGAGGTGCATGATCGGGCCTCGTGGGGAAGGGCTGCTGCTTAGGTAGGCACTTTGGCTAAACACTGCAATTGGTTTTTCTCCTTATATGGCATGTAAAGTGGACAGTTTTGAGAGCACAATGGAAAATGGATGGGTGCAAGATGCAGGAAATACTCTACATCCCATATATGCAGTCAAATATATAAACACAACCACAGCTAGGCAGCATATGAGGGTTTTCTATAGCATCACGATGATGATGCATGCTAGTGGTGTGTGTGTGTGTGTGTGTGTGTATGAGCACGATTGGCTTCTGTGAGATGAGCACCCTGGGGTGATTCTGATTGTGATTAATGTGCCTCGCCTTTCAATTATAATTTTCATTAAGGATGTGCTGTCTGTTCTCAGTCTCTTAAATAGTAATGGAATTAATAAAACATATGCTTTGAAATCAGCAGCCCGCACAGGCCCCGAGGAGAACGTGCCACCGTTTTTCAAAAGGCAGAGAGAATCTGAGGGAATGTCTCTGCCGAATGTGGAGCAAATGGCAGATAATTATAGCTCAGGATCGTTAAATGAAGACGAAAGAGAAATCAAAGCAGTGATTTCCAGACGAAAAACAGCGAAAGAAAAGAAAGCGAACCTTCGAGTGCACGCTCACTTGCTTTTAGCAGCCGAATCCAATAAATGGAACTAAATATTTAGCTCAGAAGATCATAAGGGTCTCCCTACGGTCAGTCAGAGACATTTCCACCACATGTTGCATCTCCAAAGCCACACAACACACACCCTATACTTTCCTTCTGCCTGGAAAAAAAGTACTGAAGCATTCAAGCGCTCAAGGCCAGATTTTGTACAGTTTCTTCACCCAAAGCACCCAAAGCATAACCAGAGCCTGGACTTGCACCAACCCACACACACACACACACACACTCATACACAACTCAACACTATTCCTTTTTTCCCTTAGAATTTTTTAACAATTCTTTCCAAAATTCTACTAAAACATATCCTTCATTGTGTCCATCGTCCCGGTTTAGTAATTATTGTACTGCACATTGTGTAGTTCTGTCTTGTTTTGTGTAGCACCATGGTCCAAAAGGATGTGTTTCATTTCACAGTTGGATGAAATGACAATAAAGCCACTTGGGCTTGATTCTACAGTTACCTTAAACCAGAAACTGGAAAGCTAAAGGTCTGTAGACTTCCTTAACCTTATGGGTGAATTTGAAAAATAAATAAATAAATAAATAAATAAATAAATAAATAAATAAATAAATAATAAAAAATCTATGAAATTCTGTTGTACTGGATCTAATTAGAAGGGGGGAAAAATGTTTTTAGAATTAGTCAAAGTATTTCATTGTGTCACTGTTAGAGCGTTAATTAGTTAAAAAAAATTAAAAGTTCGAATACTAGCAAAAAGTTTCATCAAGGTTTAGTTTTCCTTAAAAAAATGACTTCTTGAATTCAGTACATGCATTATGCTTTGTGGGATATTGCAGACTGTAGATCACGGGTATGTGGTGTTAATGCCCATCCATAAATCAGTCAGTGTGTGTGCGTGTGTGTGTGTGTGTGTGTTTTGACATGGATGGAAGATCTGTTTGCTGGATATAGCACTCTGATGGAGTACCGTGTGATGAAGGGTCTAGAAAGTGACTGATAGCGCCCTTGCGTCGCCGTAAATCAGACGACGGCCTTACGTGACCCTGCCATCAAACAGGATGCAAACACACACACACAAACACTAACTATAATAACCCAATGTACACATGGACTATTCTTAATTTGTCAACTGACAGCTGGCAGAGACGTCATTAAGCACAGAGTGTAATCACACACACACACACACACACACACAAACTCTGTCAATTCAACTGAAATGATTTAGGGATAATTAGCAGTATGTAGTAAAACTGCACGCTGTTTATGCACCGCTAAACAGCCTGAGCATATCTCAGACAATCCCAGACAGAATTATTACAGAAATCTATAATTAGAGTCCAACTTCTAAACATTTTAATACGATTCGTGCAATTAACGTCAATTATTCTGACTTCTACAGAGTTGGCGTCGATATTCAGGCTGGGAAAGTTCCTTGGATTCAGATTCGGGGTCTGATGGGGGTCTGATGCTGCCAGACTTTTGCTGAGCGGGATCATCAGCAAGGTGATAGTATAGAAAATACGGACTGAAGCACCAGACCGTTTAGTTGCTGTGCTTTCGGCTGAGGTATGATACGAATATGAATAAAAATACGACAAGCAGCATCTGAACATGAATTACTGCAAATTCAGGTGCACAAGATACACACTCGAGCTACCCAGGATAGCCAGGATGTAGGATATTCTATCAGTCGTTTTAGGTGCAGTGTTGTATGCAGGGGTATCCCTTTAAAGAGATTCTGCTCAGAACACACACACACACACACACACACAAACAGACTGATGGATAATGAGACATATTTCCCCAAATAAAAAGACACTGACATAGAATACCTTCCTGTAGGCTGGAGCTCAAACACACCTACACACTGGATATTTGAGGCTGCAGCACACTTAATATAGACTTTTACACACACACACACACACACACACACACACACACACACACACGCAAACACCCTTGATGTGACAGAACAGGGGTGGTTGATAATTTGACAGGGACGCAAGCCCGTACCAACCGCAACAGTGACGAACACTTTTTCCACTTTTCTTCTGTGTGTGTGTGTGTTTGTGTGTGTGTGTGTTTGCCTCGCACATCTGCAAGCACAACATTAGTGTGACAGAACGGTGACAGATGTCCTCCTCCTCAATGGCTAGCTCAATGGAAAGGTGCCAAAGAGCAAAAAAGACAATTGCACACACACACACACACACACACACACACACAAACACACAAACACACACACACACACACCCCTAGCTATTTCACCCCACTAGGTCCAGACAGATGTCACTTTAAGTTACAGCACCATGTTTTAACACTCAAAATAAGTTATACCTCTAGTTCTTTGTCTGTCTCTCTCACTCACACACACACACACACACAGACACACACACACTTCCTGTGTGCAGTGATGTGGTACTGACCGATGTGTTTTCCGTTCATATGGTAAAAGAAGGAGACGCAGTACGGCACTCTGCTGGATCCGGACGGACCTCGAGCCGCTGTGACGTTGTAAAGTGGAGACAGGAGACGAGCTTTATCACCCTTCTGACGAGGCCGCGATGTCTCGATGTACATATAATAACCTGTGATCAAGACACAGAGGCAGAGGCATCTAAAACAAGCATTTAAACCACCAGCTATAAAAACAAGCACTCGTTATTACATGTGAAGAGATGAGATAGAAAATAAGGAATGTCCAAAAAAGAAAAAAGCCGAAGAGAAGACTAGAATATCAGATGAATCGCTGATACCGTGGGTTTAATATTACAGCTTGTTTTTAGGGAATTTTATCAAATCGATAGATAGATAGATAGATAGATAGATAGATAGATAGATAGATAGATAGATAGACAGATAGATAGATAGATAGATAGATAGATAGATAGATAGATAGATAGATAGATAGATAGATAGATACTTTATTCATCCCAAAGGGAAATGTACAACTTCCAGCAGTATCCACAAACAGAGGTAAAAAGGCAATAAATACTAAAAATACTAAAAATTAAAGGTAATAAAGATAATAAGGTTTAAGGGTTATTGATCAGAATGTCAGGGGTTCAAGCCTCAACACTGAGCCGCTGATGTTGAGCCCTTGAGCAAGTGCCCTTAACCAATGACAAATAACGGCTTCTTCTTCATGTTGTGTCTCAGGGCAGAGTAACAGACTCTAAAGGAAAAGACTCTATCTGCGCTCTTATGCATACATGAGGTCAAACAGCACTACGATTGGCTTGTGATTGACAGGGGATTAAAGGTATTTCATTCCTTCTACTCATTATCAGTTCTACTCTTGATGTCTGAGATAACATCCATGCAATAAAAATGGACTTAAGCATAGGATCAGAAACCCCAAAATATGCGCAGCTCCAATATAAATATTTACCTTCTTTGGTCCCACTTCGGTCGGTATCGGGCCCTGTGTTGACCGAACGCTTGGGATTTTGACTCAAATGATTTTGTCTGGTCCAATCAAATATGTCGCTGCGATCCTGTGAGAATCCACAGATCCTTGCGTCCTCAAACCCGCACACGTGATCTGATGGGGTGATGGGGAAAAAAAACACACACAGAAAAGCATTGGGTGGTAAATATACAAATGTGTGTGTATTAAAGGGAAGAAAAAGTATACGATAGCCTGGGGTTGTTCAGAAAGAGTGATAATGATGGAAGGAAATAGATGAAAAATGATGCCGAAAGAGCGCCGAAGAAATAACACACTCGCTCACGTCTACGGCAAACACGATTCACACGTTGCTGCTTGTATAATTCTAATTTACATGCAGCATTAAACTTGATTAGCAAGTGTTAAAGCTCTAATGTCAGATACATGCTGGAGAGGAAATATTTTACGTAGCTTAAATATAGTTCTCGGCGTTAAGCACCACTCGGGTCTGGTTGTTAGAATCCGTGTGAAAAATCAAATATTAGTTACCTAATTACACTCGGTTTCATTCTGTATACTTATATATATATATATATATATATATATATATATATATATATATATATATATATATATATATATATATACTTTTTTTTAGAAAAAATGTTTCTCTTTTTTTGTGGTTCAACAGAATCCACAGCAATTCACATCCCACCCTGCTCTCCAAATTGCTCCACTTGTCCTCCAATCTGTTTTATTCTATGTTTTTATAATTGTAGCACTCTGGCAAAGCTCTGCATGCGGGCTGCCAGCCGAGCCATGTTGAATTTAATTAAACAGAACTGGAGAGAGAGAGAGAGAGAAGAAGAAGAAGAAGAAGAAGAAGAAGAAGAAGAAGAAGAAGATGAAAGGAAGGAAGGACAATAGGGAGGGCAGTAAAAAGGGAAGAGACGGCTGTCTTACCTGAAGGTCTTGGATAAGTGTAGGCTGTAAAAGAATAAAAAAAAATAAAATGAAATTCTCAGAAAAATAACAAGACAAAATCTGTCAATCACGGTCCTGTCGTAAAGTCCAAATGGAAATTTAAAACCAGATTTGCATATTTGCTTACGCTAGACTGTATGTAATGATCTTTCGCAGAAGTTGCTTGACAATGACTTTTATTTAACTGGATTAAGGAGAAGCAGTTTTCATCAATTCGCCTTGTGGGATCAGGAGACTTTCAGAATGACTCCATTTGAAAGAATAAGTACTTGGCTAAAAGGGAACAGAGATACTTGGGGGTGTATTTTGTCTCATTTTTTTCCCACCTTATCAGATTTAACTAAAGAAACTTTACAGCTTGGTCAGACAGATACAGAGAACTCATACACTATGCGACTGTTTGGTGTAAAATAACAAAATGAAATTCTCTGAAAACACCAATGATGGTAAGATGCATTGCATTAAAACAGTGAAATTTGACCTTAATTTTAACCTGAAGAAGAAAATAAAAGATGATGCAACAGTCTGTTTTGTATGGTGGCTGAGAAGTGCAAAACAAAATAAGAAATCAGAAAATAAAATAACAAATCAGAAAATTAAATAACAAATCAGAAAACAAAATAACAAACCAGAAAATTAAATAACAAATCAAAAAACAAAATAACAAGCCAGAAAATAAAATAACAAGCCAGAAAATAAAATAACAAATCAGAAAACAAAATAACAAACCAGAAAATAAAATAACAAATCAGAAAACAAAATAACAAACCAGAAAATTAAATAACAAATCAGAAAACAAAATAACAAATCAGAAAATTAAATAACAAATCAGAAAACAAAATAACAAACCAGAAAATTAAATAACAAATCAAAAAACAAAATAACAAGCCAGAAAATAAAATAACAAGCCAGAAAATAAAATAACAAACCAGAAAACAAAATAACAAACCAGAAAACAAAATAACAAATCAGAAAACAAAATAACAAACCAGAAAATTAAATAACAAGCCAGAAAATAAAATAAATCAGAAAATAAAATAACAAATCAGAAAACAAAATAACAAATCTGTATATAAAGTAAAAAAATCAGTAAATAAAATAAAAAAATCAGAAAATAAAATAAAAAATCAGAAAACAAAATAACAAATCAGAAAACAAAATTACAAATCAGAAAATAAAATAACAAATCAGAAAATAAAATACCAAATCAAAAAACAAAATAACAAATCAGTAAATAAAATAAAAAATCTGAAAATGAAATAAAATAAAAAATCAGAAAACAAAATAACAAATCCAAAAACGAAATAACAAATCCATATTCTTCCTGCTGATTATCTGTCAGATAGATGTCTATAGCAGTAGAAAGTGCATAGGAGTGTAGCTCTGCTCTTATAGCGTCCCTTGCATCCTTTAATCTGCAATATTTTTGTCTTTGTAACATACCTGCTTTCTTTAGATGTGTTTTTTAAAGATCGCAAACTAATCTTTATGCCATGATACACTACCAGGATATCCAAAATCACGGCATATGAACCTCCTTCCTCAAAGTAGCACTGAATAAGTTTAATTTTCTCCTTGCTTGCCAATGGAAATTTTCTTAGATTTAAAGTTGCAGTATCGAATGTTTTAAAGTGAACGCAGAACTCCACACATGTACGAGAAATAAAGCTAGATACACAATTTCTTACTTCTTGTATGTCTCGAGTGACAGATGTCTTGTCCAATCAGTGCTAGGGTCTTTAACAGTGAACATTTAAAGACTTTAGCAGGAAGGATTAGTGTTAAATACACAATGAACTCTAAATGAATTATGCCGACCTATAAGTTACTTAGAAGCTCTTAGATGGACATTATTTACATTTACATTATTAACTCTGTAAGGATGAGGTTTCATCAAGGTTTCTTCCTAACATGATCTCTAGGAAGATTTTCCCCGTTACCATTGACTTGGGCTCGCTTATAGGAGATAAATATTAATTTAACTTTTGTAATCTTTATACTAGATTTTTATATCTCTGTAAAGCTGCTTTGAATTGAATTTTGGCAGAAAGTTGATGTTTTCAGTTATAACATCAACGTTATAACAAGACAGAGAAAATAAAGAACATGCGGTCATTAATCGAGGACCTAATTCATTATAAAAACTAGCCAGGCTGCCAAACCCAACTCTGAATACAAGCAACTTTCCCAACTTTCGGACCCAAGTTTACTTTTTATATGGTCCTGAGTTGAATGTTTGTTTAGCTGGTCATACATCTGTGTAGAATGACTTCCTGGAACTTCTTTTCACAAAATTTATCATTAAAAATTGATCCCTTATCCTGTAACTTCCATGGTTAACGTCTGCGTGACCTCCTGCCAGGAGCAAACCGGGTGTCTTGACTTATTCAGAACGGTATTTCACTAGACACTGCATATTAGAGCTATTTGGCAGATCATTCTTTGTAGCATTCTCCTCGAATTATTAGTACATCATTTCTTCTCCTGAGAACAGCTCTCAAGACGTCGCTTGAAAACTATTAATTCAGCAGCACAAGTGTGTGGGAGGCCTGTTTGCAATTTTAATTACTGCTGAAATGCATAGTAGCGTTTATATTTATGAGAAGGCTTTAGAGGGAGAAACATTCATGCTTTCTCCAACCCACAATTTATACCAGCCTTGGGTGGAAATTAAGAAGCGGCTCTATTGGACGTTAACAAATTACACGCTGTTAACTTGAGCACTCCCCCATTTTTCCACGCTGTTGCTTCGCAGAGCTCCACGCTTCACCGCTAATGTTCGGAGCTAATGATCTGGACTGATGTTTGGCAAAGCCTTCGAGAGGCCCGACTCTTGAGTTTTCAAATAGCAAACAAGAGTTTAGGGAAAAACGTAAAATATTAACATGGACGTGGATACACAAACGTGTTTGAAACAGAATACAAGCATTTTGTAGCTAAAAACTGAAATACCTGATTGTTTTTCACATATATATATTTGGATTTTTTTAAGCCGTTTCGAAATCTACTGTACAAGTCTATTTGTCTATAGAAACGATACAAATCTATGGCAATGGTACAAACTATAAAATTCTACAGAATCTGTACAAGTGTACATAAACTGTACAAGTCTCTAGAAACTGTAGAAGTCTATAGAAATGTTACAAGTCTATAGAAACTATACAAGTCTATAGAAATGTTACAAGTCTGTAGAAATGTTACAAGTCTATAGAAACTATACAAGTCTATAGAAAATGTACAAGTCTATAGAAATGTTACAAGTCTATAGAAATGTTACAAGCCTATAGAAACTATACAAGTCTATAGAAATGTTACAAGTCTGTAGAAATGTTACGAGTCTATAAAAACTGTACAAGTCTATAGAAATGTTACAAGTCTATAGAAAATGTACAAGTCTATAGAAATGTTACAAGTCTATAGAAATGTTACAAGCCTATAGAAACTATACAAGTCTATAGAAATGTTACAAGTCTGTAGAAATGTTACGAGTCTATAAAAACTGTACAAGTCTATAGAAATGTTACAAGTCTATAGAAATGTTACAAGTCTATAGAAAATGTACAAGTCTATAGAAATGTTACAAGTCTATAGAAATGTTACAAGTCTATAGAAAATGTACAAGTCTATAGAAATGTTACAAGTCTATAGAAATGTTACAAGTCTATAGAAACTATACAAGTCTATAGAAAATGTACAAGTCTATAGAAATGTTACAAGTCTATAGAAATGTTACAAGCCTATAGAAACTATACAAGTCTATAGAAATGTTACAAGTCTGTAGAAATGTTACGAGTCTATAAAAACTGTACAAGTCTATAGAAATGTTACAAGTCTATAGAAAATGTACAAGTCTATAGAAATGTTACAAGTCTATAGAAATGTTACAAGCCTATAGAAACTATACAAGTCTATAGAAATGTTACAAGTCTGTAGAAATGTTACGAGTCTATAAAAACTGTACAAGTCTATAGAAATGTTACAAGTCTATAGAAATGTTACAAGTCTATAGAAAATGTTACAAGTCTATAGAAAATGTACAAGTCTATAGAAATGTTACAAGTGTACAGAAATGTTACATGTTTCTAGAGATGGTACAAGTCTATAGAAACTGTAGAAGTCTATAGAATCTGTACAAGTCTATAAAAATTTCCAAGTCTATAGAGACTGTAGAAGTGTATAGAAATGTTACAAGTCTATAGAATCTATGCAGGTCTATATAAATGTTACAAGTCTGTAGAAATGTTACATGTTTCTACAGGTGGTACAAGTCTATAAAAAATTGACACGTCTATGGAAATGTTACAAATCTACAGAAACTGCACAAGTCTATAGAAATGTTACAAATCTATAGTGTACAGAAATGTTACATGTTTATAGAGATGGTACAAGTTTCTAGAAACTCTAGAAGTCCTTAGAAATGTTACAAATCTATAGAAATGTTACAAGCCTATAGAAACTATACAAGTCTATAGAAATGTTACAAGTCTGTAGAAATGTTACGAGTCTATAAAAACTGTACAAGTCTATAGAAATGTTACAAGTCTATAGAAAATGTACAAGTCTATAGAAATGTTACAAGTCTATAGAAATGTTACAAGTCTATAGAAACTATACAAGTCTATAGAAAATGTACAAGTCTATAGAAATGTTACAAGTCTATAGAAATGTTACAAGCCTATAGAAACTATACAAGTCTATAGAAATGTTACAAGTCTGTAGAAATGTTACGAGTCTATAAAAACTGTACAAGTCTATAGAAATGTTACAAGTCTATAGAAAATGTACAAGTCTATAGAAATGTTACAAGTCTATAGAAATGTTACAAGCCTATAGAAACTATACAAGTCTATAGAAATGTTACAAGTCTGTAGAAATGTTACGAGTCTATAAAAACTGTACAAGTCTATAGAAATGTTACAAGTCTATAGAAATGTTACAAGTCTATAGAAAATGTTACAAGTCTATAGAAAATGTACAAGTCTATAGAAATGTTACAAGTGTACAGAAATGTTACATGTTTCTAGAGATGGTACAAGTCTATAGAAACTGTAGAAGTCTATAGAATCTGTACAAGTCTATAAAAATTTCCAAGTCTATAGAGACTGTAGAAGTGTATAGAAATGTTACAAGTCTATAGAATCTATGCAGGTCTATATAAATGTTACAAGTCTGTAGAAATGTTACATGTTTCTACAGGTGGTACAAGTCTATAAAAAATTGACACGTCTATGGAAATGTTACAAATCTACAGAAACTGCACAAGTCTATAGAAATGTTACAAATCTATAGTGTACAGAAATGTTACATGTTTATAGAGATGGTACAAGTTTCTAGAAACTCTAGAAGTCCTTAGAAATGTTACAAATCTATAGAATTTGTAGAACTGTACAGAACTGATACAAGTTTACAGAAACTGTACACGTCTATAGAAACTGTAGATGTCTACAGAAATGTTACAAGTCAATACAGATGGTGCACATCTGTAGAACTGGTCTATAGACACATCTTAATAGAGAAATTGTACTATGGTCACTCCTGTCAGAGCAGCTGCTAGAGAAAACATATCTGCACCGTCTGGCCAATCAGAATCAAGCTCTCAGCTGTGCAATAGTTTAAATATATTTAGTGATATATTTTCAAGAGCTAGGTTTGTGCCAAGTGATATTAAAAATTACAAAATGACAATCATATATTTTGCTCTTGTCCATCAATCTGACAATTCTAATAAAAGCCAAAAAAATAAAAATAAATTAGAAACCATATTTGTTTACTTAAGGACTCTTCTTTAATAATTTGACACTTGCACTTGGAGACATAAATCTTTTTCCTTTCATTGGCTGAAGATGTTTTTTTACTTCATTAGATGAAGGATATCATCAATTTGCTCGTGAGATCAGGAAACTTTCAGAATGACTCCATTTAAAAGAATGGAGATACATTTGTTCATATTTATTATCCTTTCATACCACCTTACCAGATTCTAAAGAAACTAAACAATGTAGTCATGCACTATGCTACTGTTTTGTATGTAAATTAACAGCAAAAAAACAAGAAAGAATACAGAAAAATAAATTAAAAAATATTTTTTATTATTTTTTTTCCACTGTGAGTCTTATTTAAACCTGTCTCTGTGCAGTGGTTGAAGTATTTTAATAGTTTTTGCTAGTATTACATTGTATATTATATTTACTATTAGAAACCAGTGAACATTCAAAACAAAAGGCAATATTCCCAAGCAAATATCCAGTAAAGTGCTAAAAATTCCTTTAAGATGGTACGAATTAACTCAAAAGGAAATGAAGAGGCTTATGAGTGCAGTATTTTCTCTTCTTACTAGCAAGATCACTGCTTTGTGTTTTCCTAACTCTATCTGCTGTTATGCTGGGTGAGGGTGTGAGAACTTACGCTCAGAATACTGGATGGTCCGGGTGACGGTATCCCCAGTACCGAAGGCAGTGATGGGAGTGAGGCAAACCTCGTAGGATAGAGGGATTCGCAAGTCTGTTATGGTGTATGACATCAACACACCTTTCACTGGCTCTCTGGTGTTGATCTGCTTGGACATCACCTTTTGACCCATCTGTACACACACAAGGAAGGAAGGAAGAGAGGGAGGGAAGTAAGGAAGGGAAGGGAAGGGAGAGAAGCGAAGGAAGGGAGGGAAGGGAAGGAAGGAAGGAAGGAAGGAAGGAAAGAAGGAAGGAAGGAAGGAAGGAAGGAAGGAAGGAAGGAGGGAAGGGGAAGGAAGGAAATATTTTGAAAATATTATATTATTATTATTATTATTATTATTATTATTATTATTATTATTATTATTATTTGTAATAATTATTCACAGAACATGGTAAGGAACCTGCCCCATCACCATTTTTTTCTTTTTACGAAAATGTTCTTTCAATCTGCCAAGTCCTTGAAAAATACCTTTTGCAAACATCTAAAAAATATCTCATTCATTTTAGTCAGTGTTTGTAACTGTAAATTAGCAGAATCAAATATGTGTTTAATAACACAGATAATTGAAAAACAACCTCCGTCAAATTCCAGAAGAATGAGTGGCCTTTTCAGGCAGCAGCAGGAGAAAAAAATGGATTTAATACAACACTTTATTAACACCGAGGTGATTAATGGCGTGTGCCCGGAGATGCTGTTGACGCCATCTTGGAAAATACATCCTTAATGGAAATTTGTCAGTGGTGTTACCCATCACCGGTGTAATGGCCTGTGCTTATGAGATCAGTGGCGATTAATAACTCCGGTGACTTCAAGTAATGACACCACATTAAAATATCATTCAAAATTGAAACATTTGACTGGTCAGAAAAAAGTCTGCAAAGTTTCTATAATCATTATTAACATCATTATACATAATTAACTATATTTACTAAACTAAACAATTAGTAGCTTAACAATTGAAACTAAGCAAGGATTCCTTTCTGGACTTTTCCATCATGTTGGCTGTGGCTTACTTGGATATACTGGGAATAAAGGATGTCCATTATCACAAAAGTTTAGAAATCTGTAAATTCTATTCTGTAAAATAATATGCAGTTGTTGCTGAAATAAGTGGAACAGCAAGGTCTATTATTTTGCTTTGGCTCTGAACTACATAGATTTGGGTTTGAGATCAGAAGATGACTACAAGACAAAAGATCACCTTTTTTTCCCACTATTTACATCCAGATGTGTTAAACAACTTAGAACATGGAACCTCTGCTGATATTTCCCAAATAGTTATATTGCTTAAGCCTACTGCATCTCTCATTCCCTTTTTTCTCACTGGCTTTCTTATCTCCCATAGACAGCTACCTGGTCTTCATGTCGGTTTAACCTTTTTATCAACAGACACGTTCTTCAGAGGCGAAACCCAGAGCTCGGATCAAGAGCTATTAATTGTTTAAACCATCATTCTAAAAAGAGCACAAGTGGGCAACACCAGTCAGCCAATGTTCCAATATTTTCGGTCACTTGAAAAATAGGTGTCAGGTTACAAGTTGTGGAAATAAATATCAGGAAAAGAAAGCTGAAAACGCTGATCTGTTCTGTCTTGTGCATCTCTTGGGTTCAAAGTCAAATGTGTTTAGTTTACAGCAAAATAAATACATAAATAAATAAATACCTATTGTTCCAATACTTTCAGAGAGGGAATGGCTATATAACAAACCTACAATAAACTGCACATAATATAATACTATAATATAATAATTCATGACATATGGGAATATTTAATAATAATATAAAATATTTCTGCATTAATTAAAAAAAAAAATAAAATAAAATAACATTTAAATGTTATTTTATAATATTAATTATAATTTCTAATTCTAATTATAATTATATTATAATATTAAACATCCATGTCGTGAATGATTTTGTTTTAATTATCACAAGGACATTTTTTCTTGTGCATCTAATAAACAGTAAGCATTAAGCATTACCTAATGTAAAGAGCATTCACCATCGCCTGCCTTAAGAGTAAGACATATTTATTTTCCCACAACCATTTAAGACGCTGTATTCAGTATTCAGCCCTTGCTACTTCTTCAGTGTATTCTGCCTGGCCTTGTCAATAGATCACTCGCCATTGTGTATTTATAAGTGCATTTGCTTAAAGGAGCCAGGCACAGACAGTTCCATTAAAACCTGCTGAATTATTAACAAACATTATCATTACTTAACGGCGGTGGAAGGTGACATGGCGGCGTGAAGCGAGGACCCACAGCGCCCACAGCCAGATGGGAAAATGTCTTTTTTTTTCCCTTAAAATAAAATGTGCATGTCGTGTAATACAGGTCTTGTATATATAATTTCTGATTATTGGGTACCGCTGGGGAACCAGGAAACAAGGAACCGTTCAAATTAAGAAAGGAATTACGATGAAATCATCATACAAGCGTTCTCTAGATTCGAGTAACATCTATAAACCCATATAAATCCCTTTTTCATGGATGATTTGCAGCGAGGAATCCTCTCATGAGTCAGGACTGATCAGCTGAAAGCTTTTTTTCACCTTGCCGCTGCTCATTAGTCCATTTTTTTTGCCATTTCAGTACATCAGTGGGTGGGAATTTCTGAATTTCTCTGCACACGGAAATTACACAATAGGGGTCCAGGAAACATGGACTATATAAACAAAATTAAAAAATTTGAGAAGTAAAGCAAGTTATAAACAAGGAGTCTGGGAGACATGAAAATTGAAGATTAGACGATTAGGAAATGAGAATTCTGGGAAGTGGTGTAACTAGGAAGTAGGTCACTTAGAGGAAAAATGAAGGACAGGAGAGCTAGAGAGGAAGAACCAAGAATACTAAAAGACAAACTACGAATGCAGGGTAAAAAAAAAATTATTATTATTTTTTAAAAATAAAAGTAAAATAAAATAATAATAATAATAATAATAAAGTGATAAAAAATAATAAAAAAATTAAATTTAAATAAAAAAATCTGTAACGAAAAATAAAGTGTTGCAAAGCATTATTGATTAAATTTAAAAACGACAAAAAAATTGATTCTAGTCTAGAATTTTAGTCTCCACAATCAAGCATACACACACACACACACACACTCAGTAAATATAAACACATGCATACAATACAATTTCGCCAGATAAACGAAACAGCTCTTAACAAAGAGTGAATGGAACAAGAGGATGAAAGTAAATATAACACTGTCAAGAGACAAGGTGGGTGTATTCGGACGCCGCCTCTCTCTCTCTCTCTCTCTCTTCAGCTCTAGACAGTAATTACAGGACAGCTCACGAGTGTCATGGCAAAGTGGCATCGCTGTGGGCTCATTAGAGGGTTCAGGTCTGGCAGAAAGAACCTCTGCACTCCTCCTGTCTCTCTTCCCTCTTATTTTCCTTCCGTCGCCAAAGGCATAGGGACAGAGAGTGTAAGTGTGTGTGTGTGTGTGTGTTGTTAACCTTGCAGTTGCGCATCAGCCGTATTTGTTATGCCACTAATTAGGCCTGGCTTTACGATCTTGCTGCACAGAAAAGTAGGGCACTATAGCAACTGTATTACAGTACAGCTTAGCAGCAGTGTGTGTGTGTGTGTGTGTGTGTTTTCAAAACACTACAGCAAAGCCACAGCAGCCCACACACACAGGTCAGAGGTCACACAGGCAGATGCACACACACATGCTCGGGTACTTTTGCTCATCATATTTGCATTAATTTTGTCCCTCGTTTTGGCATGATCCTTTCGTTAAGATTCAAATTCTCTTCCTCACCTCCTACGGCTCCAATAACACCTGTCCGTATTTCCACCCACATTCACCCGCGGCGTACTTCCTTCTTTTTCTATATTTTCCTTTTTATTTCCAAACACTGCAATACCTTCCTACCTTGGGCCGGGCTTGTTCTTCTTCTTAAAAGAAAAAAAAAAATCTACTATCATTTTTTTCAAACTTTGTCTCCTAACTCATCGATAGCAGGAGAAACTTGGCCGTACTTTACACACAAGTGTGTTAGGAAGTGTATTAAGTGGTACACACACCAATATCGCTGGTCTTACACACTTTCAAATGAGCGATCGGTCATCTTCCTGGTTAGAGAGGTTGGAGCACATCTTAAGAACGCATCTGAGGTGTGAGGCAGGAGATCCATCTCTGTTCATCTCAGGAAACATTCACACACTCATTTTCACACATTCATTGATACCTAAGGACATTTTAGATTAAAAAAGACACTCAGACACTCACACTAACACAAATACAACCAGGAGCCAAATTTGAACCAGGGGCCCTGAGTCTGTGAGGTGCAATAATCAACATGAAACACTGGACATTTACAGTAAGTCTCAATCAGCTGTCTAGTTTACCAGTCTGGACGCTGATCAGAGACTCGGCCATTTAAATCCCAAAATCCATCCGGTGCACTTAAATGTCTGCTCCCTAAAAATCCCATAATGCACTATGAAAACCAGGGAGCATTTCTCTGTACTGAAGAAGAAGAAGAAGAAGAAGAAGAAGAAGAAGAAGAAAACAACAGAGACGAAGAAGAAGAAGACGGATAAGTAGAAGAAAAAAAAGAAGAAGAAACAGAAGAAGAAGAAAAAAGACGACAGACAATGAAGAAGAAGAAAAAGAAGACAAAAAGAAGAAGAAGAAGACAGAGATGAAGAAGACTGAGACAAAGAAGAAGAAGAAATAGAAGAACAAGAAGAAGAAAAAAGAAGAAGACAACGAAGAAGAAGAAATAGAAGAAGAAGAGGAAGAAGAAGAAAAAGAAGAAATAGAAGATAAAAAAAGAAGACAACAAAGAAGATGATGATGAAGAAGAAGAAAAAGAAGAAGACAACGAAGAAGAAGAAATAGAAGAAGAAGAGGAAGAAGAAGAAGAAAAAGAAGAAATAGAAGATAAAAAAAGAAGACAACAAAGAAGATGATGATGAAGAAGAAGAAAAAGAAGAAGACAAAGAAGACAAGACAAAGAAGAAAAAGAAGCCAAAGAAAAAATAAGACAACGACGAAGAAGGATGAAGACAAAGAAGAAGAGGAGAAAAAGAAGAAAAAGAAGACAAAGAAGAAGAAGAAGAAGAAGAAGAAGAAGAAGAAGAAGAAGAAGAAGAAGAAGAAGAAGAAGAAGAAAAGACAAAGAAGAAAAAGACGATGAAGAAGAAGAAGAAGAAGAGGAGGAGTAGGAGAAAAAGAAGACAAAGAAGACAAGACAAAGAAGAAGAAGAAAAAGAAGACGACAAAGAAAGAAGACAAAGAAGAAGAGGAGGAGAAAAAGAAAAAGAAGACAAAGAAGTTGAAGACGAAGAAGAAACCAGAGTCCAAACTCATATATTCTTCTATCATTAGCATTGATTATTGCAGATATTTGCTAGCCTGTTATTCTCAACACTGCTACTCCTTTAAAAGTAAAATACTGCTACATCAGCAACACCAGTGCAGTAGAAACTGGAAGAGTCCTGCGTTAAAACAACTTTAAATGTTGAAAATGCCGAACAAAAACACAGTTGCTGTTTATTCCCCAAGGCCATGGCAGCTTTAATCACACAATCAACCCTCTATTACCAAGGTATATATTTGATAGTGTGTTGAAAAGTCTTCAATTTCCCTGTTTTTTTGTCTCCTGTTATCCTGTTAAATGCTCCGGTGTCCGAAAAAAAAGAAAAGAAAGAAAAATAACCTGTGGTAATCTCACACACAATACAAATGCAGTGGATGCTGAAAAACCCATGAAGTATTGCTTTAAGTTGCTCCTGCTTACATTTCTACACAGGTTTATGTATTATTCTTTCTTTCTTTTTTTTTTTTCTTAAGGATATTTCATCAGATTGCAATGCCTTGCAGACATGTTCCGCTCCTGAAGAAACTTTACATGAGGTAATAAACTACTGAAACGGTCCTGTAGATACGCCAGAGACGGAGTGACGGCTCTTTTTATATACAGTGCGCTCGTATACATAAAACATGCCGACGTTCTCCTGTGTCTTAGGAATGGTTCTGTTTATCTCCACGAAGCGCTATGAATATTTAGTGTGTGTGAAGAAGTATGAGCATGATTCGTGCAAAAACCTGTGATTTGTGTGTAGGTTCAGATAAATGTGATATATTAATATGAGCTGTGAGGTTCTATGGAGGGAGACGTCTGTAAATCACTGCATGCTAATATAAATAACAAGCCAGCGTTATGTATCATAGTTTGGTTATCTATGTGATCGTACACACACACACACACACACACACACACTCACAATGGTGTTAGACTTTTGCTTCTATATACAATGTGGTTATGTGCAAAGCTCATATCTTATACCGCCTTCATACAAATGTACACACACACAAACATAAACACACACACTCATTTCTGTCAAAACATATCCATCTCTGTGACTACAGCAACTTAATACAATTCTGCAATAATGCTTCTATAGTTGTTATGTAAGGTATTTATAAAAATAAGGAGATAAATAAAAATGCTCACTAGCAGGATGGTGTGGTGCAACCTGACACCAAGCAGAGCTACTGTTACCACTTCAGAGATGATAAGTTTCCTATAGCAGCACACCCCGAAATGTTTTATTCCTTCTTTTATACCATTTAACCGTTCATAGTTCGTATTTAAGGTTGCGTAACGTCCACAAAACTGAGTATTTCCTGTTATCGCTTAGGTTATAATAGCTATAAACTGCAGAAATGATATATAATAGAGATTTTCTGTTTAGGTAAGAAAGTGTAAGCAATAGGTCAATTATAAATGTAGGAAAGTAAGAAACAAAAGCCAAGAATTGGGCAACAAAATGCTGGAAATTATGAAACAAACAATGGAAATAATGAAACAAATGCTAGAAATTATGAAACAAAAGCCAGAAATTAGGAAACAAACATGAAACAAAAGACAGAGATAAAAAAACAAAAACAAATGCTGGGAGTTAAAAAACAAACATCAGAAATTAAGAAACAAACACTGGACGTTAAGAAACTAACACTGGACATTAAGAAACAAACATCAGAAATTATTTTGAAAAAGCCAGAAATTAGTAAACAAATCCTGGAGATTAAACAAAAGCAGAAAAAATTGATCAAACACTGGAAGTTAAAAAACAAACATCAGAAAATATACTTAAAAAAAAAAAAAGAAAGGCAGAAATTATTAAACAAAACCAAAAATGAAGAAAAAAATGCAGAAATTATGAAACAAAAGCCAGAAATTATTAAACAAATGTGAAACAAAAGACAGAGATTAAAATTCAAAAGTCAGAAATTTAGAAACAAACCAGAAAATATTAAACAAACACTGGAAATTATGAAACAAACACCAAAAGTTAAGACACAAACAGAAGCAATTAAAAAACAAAAAACAGAAATTATGAAACAAACAACAGCAATTAAGAAACAAACAAAAGAAATTTTTTAACAAACACTGGAAATTATGAAACAAATACCGGAATACTGAAACAAAAAATTTCTAAAAGAAATTCTAAAAAAAAAAAAAAGTCAGAAATTAAGAAACAAACAAGAGAAGGTAGAAAACAAATGGCAAAAATGCTTAAACAAAAGCCAGAAATTGATAAATAAATGCCAAAAGCTGAGAAACAAACATCAGAAATTATGAAACAAAAGCCAGAAATTGATAAACAAAAAAAACACCAGAAATCATAAAGCCAGAAACAAACACCAGAAGTTAGGAAACAAATGCCATAAATTCTGAAACAAACACAAAACAAAAGACAAAAATTAAGAAACAAATGCTGGCAATGAAAAAAACCCAAATCCAATCCAAGGTAATATTATAAATCTTAGCTTTTGATTTTTTTCCCCCTCAAATATATCATTCTTATTAAATGTGCTGCTGCAGTATACATGTTCACACCAATCCAGTCCATCGGCTAGAAATCTCTCTCACCTTCAGCAGATTATATACAAGTTTAAAGCATACAGTGTTATTATAGAGAATAAATATATATAGTGTTTAGGGGGAAAAAACAGTGAGCAGAATACATGTATGACCTGCAAGGCATAGAAACAGGAACATGAGAAATCCATGGAGAAACAGAGTGTAGGAGAAGAAGAGAGGTAGAAACAGGGAGGAGAAGAAGAGTGAGAGATCGTGAGTGTAATCCGATGAACAGATGAGTGACAGGAAGAATGAGAGAAATAACAAATGACATAATTGTAGCTTGAGTATGAGAGTGTAAACTAAATAGATGGAGAGAGAGAGACTGTAATTTTATTCATTTTATTTTTCTTTTTTCAATCATTCTGTGTACAGTGCCTTAAAATTGTCTTTACACGTCATTTGAATCATGCTTTTTTCCCCCTCTATTTGTATTTTATTTCCTATTAAATTGTTTTCTCTTTGTTTTTGTCTTCTCTTCCTTTTCTACTTTCTTGGGCAAAAAAAAATGTTCAATTATTTATCATGCCAATAAGGCACCTGAAAACTGGGGGGTGGGGGGGGGGGGGGTTAAGAGGTGTTTACCCAGGAAGAGAAACAAATAGTGAGCAAAACAAAGTGAGTAGAATAAATATTTATATATATATATATATATATATATATATATATATATATATATATATATATATATATATATATGTATATATATATGTATATATATAGAAAGAGATAGAAAGAGAGAGAGAGAGAGAGAGAGAGAGAGAGAGAGAGAGAGAGAGAGAGGCAAACAGGGAGAGACAGAGGGAAAGAGGTGTGTAAGGGCAGCAAACCAGGGAAAATACAGAGAAAACTGGAGAGTGAAAGAAGGATAAGGTGAGAGAATGAGAGAGAAAATGTAACAGAATGATGTGGAGGGAGAGAATGGGGAATAGAATGAGAGAAAATGACAGGAGAAAATGCTAGAACGCTAGAAAATGCTAGAGCGATGCATGGTAGGAACACGAATGTGGATTACGGGAAGGAGATGGAGAGAGTGAGAGAGAGAAAGGAGATAGAGAGAGAGAGACAGAAAAAGGAGATGGGGAGAAAGACAAAGAGAGAGAAAGAGAGAGAGAGAGACAGAGAGAGAGGAGATGGAGAGAGGAGATGGAGAGAGAGAGAGAGACAGAGAGAGAGAGAGAGAGAGAGAGAGAGAGGAGATGGAGAGAAAAAGGCAGAGAGAGACAGAGAGAGTAGAGATGGTGAGAGAGCGAGAGAGAGAGAGAGAGAGAGAGAGAGAGAGAGAGAGGAGATGGAGAGAGATAGAGAGACTTATTAGAAATTCTCAGCTACGCGTCTCAACCCCAGACACCGGATCCGGTTCATTAATGGTGTGACAATTAGCGCTGGTGCTACATACAAGCTTTACATTCATACAAACGGCAGGTGTTTAAGTCAGGAAACATATTTTAAATGTAAAGGTTGTCAGATTGCAGTGGTAAAGCAAAATTATATCTAGGAGATTGTAAGAGTAACCCTGAATTGTTATGATGGGCCACATCCCAGCATTCAGTCACTGATTATTTTCCTATAAAAGCATGATTAAAGCCTGTTGTACATGAATACCATGTTATATGAATGTGATATATTATTACTATTATTAATCTCATTTGCTCTCTCTCTCTCTCTCTCTCTCTCTCTCTCACACATACACACACACACCATACATAGTAGTATGCAAGAGTTTGGACCCTGGCCAAGTTGCATATTTTATTGATTTTTGAAATGAAAAAGAAGTAAACACAACCTCTCTCTCTTGTTTTTTTTTTCTTTACATTCAACGAGCTTAAAAATTAAGGCATGTGCAAAAATTTGGACATGCTTCTGTTTGTCAAGTCTGAGAGCTTAATTAAGCCTTAACTGATTCATTAGGATTTGATACTCGACAATCGTCATTACTAATCGCCAGCTCTAGTGCGTAATAAATTCACAGACTCTTTAAACCCTGAACAACCATGGCCTCCTTTAAAACAACAAAGGAGAACTCTTTATGTAAAAAAAAATATTATATCTTCCCTGCCTCAAAATTTCCACTGTCAGATTTCCGGGAAAGAATGGCAAGGCAGGCAAGCCAAACATAATCTAGAAACAAGTAAAAATGATTTTATGGAGATTTTATGCTTTGGGGTTGTGTAGCAGCCAGTGGCAAAGAAAACCACGGTGGCCAAGAAGTGCAAAACAAAATAACAAATCCAAAAACTAAACAAAAATTCAGACAAACTGGAAAAGGCAGGTATAGTTTTGCGAATGGAATTCTTACCGCTGATTAGACGAGACATCTGTCACTCAAGAAGTAAGAAATTGTGTATCTAACTTTATTTCTTGTACATGTGTGGAGTTCTGCCTTCACTTTCAATCATTTTTTTCAATAGTGCAACTTTAAATCTAAAAAAAATCAACATATGTATAAGAAAATAGAATACATTAAACACTACCCTGAGGAAGGACGCTCATAGGCAGTGATTTTGCTGATGCTGATAGCGTATCATGGCATAAAGATCAGTTTGCGATGTCTAAAAACACACCTGAAGAACGCAGGTAAGGAGCCTTATTAGAGCAGAGCTGTGTTTATACACACACCAAACCACTTCCTCCTGCCGAAGCCTGCTGGACTTCCTGTATATCCTGAGTGACAGAAGCCTCATCCAATCAGCAGTAAGAATTCCAACTACAAACTTTACTACCTTCTTCGGTTTGTCTGAATTGTTGTTTTGTTTTTGGATTTGTTATTTTGTTTCGCACTTCACTTTATTAAATTTAATGATTTACTCTCATTTCTAGTTATTTAGTTATTTTTATTTATTTATTTATTTTATTTTTATTTATTTTATTTTTATTTATTTTTCCCCTCCGATTTCTGTTTTCTTCTTTTGTAAAGCTGCTTTGAGACAATGTTCATTGTAAAATGTGCTATACAAAATAAATTGAATTGAATTGAATTGAATTGAATTGAATTCTCGGCCATCATAGAATACACCATATCAGCGAACTCTGGAAGGAGATATGACAGCCAGAAAACTGAAGCTAAATAGAGACAACAGGACAATGCTTCAAAACAAACCCCCAAATCCACCATGAACGATTTCAAGTTAATGGAACGCCATGAACATCGATGTTCTGTATGAAAAAGTGGGTGAAAACTCAATAAACAAGATTAGAAACAATTTTTTTTCTCTTAAATCTAATATAAACTAAGCGTGCAATAAAATAACATGCCTATTAAAATCCCATAAACACGTTAATAACATAATAAATTCCCTACTGCTGAAATCTTCTAACCAGAGTTTTAAGAAGAGGAAGATTAGCTATTCATGCCAGAAAAGACAAGTGGCTAATATTCCCTGTTCTTGTTTAAAACCCAGCCACCTGCTGTAATCCATCACCTTCTTCCTTTAGTTCACTACAGGCAACGTTCTTATGAATAGATTATTAGAATGTTGGAATAGAAAATCTAACAGAACCAGAAAACACACACATACACACACACACACACACACACACTTCGCCGCAGGTGTGTTCAGAAAGGTGTTTAAGATAAATGGTGCGATTGCTCAAGATGCTAGCTTAAATCCACAAGATTGGGTTTTTTTTGTGGACAGAAACATAAAAATAGAGATAAATCCAGAAGAAAATCCTGTGGTCTGCAATACTGTGTGTGTCTGCTGACAGAGACGGATTGGGAGAACCCCACCGATAAAAAAATAAATAAATAAAAAAATAAAAAAAAAAGTGTGTGTGCCTGATTTTTACACAATGCTGAAAATGTCAGTAGCTTTTATCATTTAGCACTTTATTACTGCATCCCATCTGCTACAGTGAGGTCAGGGTGGGCCTAATGAGGGCAGAACGGAGTAACACAACATTGCCAAGCTGCTAATAAATACGCTTAACACACAGACCTGAATTGGACTGCTTAAAATAATCTGCTAACAATTTCAGCAGATCTTTCTGCAACTGTCAGGGTGAGATTTAGAATAAGGAATTAAACATGAGAAAACTGACATAAAATTGATTAAAAAAAAAGACATATATCCCCTGTGAGACATTGATAAATCAATAATTACACTTCTTTGGCAAGATGCTGTGGTATAAGAAAAATAAATTGTGACTTGCTGTTACTGAGACCCCAAAGTTGATTATTTTCCTCAAATAACATATCCTAAAGAGTTGCCATATCCCTGAAACTCCCTCTGACCATTTCTATCCCATAATTTGTGTATATCGCTGCCTAAACACTTGAGTTAAACATCAATATCAAGATAAAATAAGTATTAGAAATGTTGATAATGTTGATATACTGCACTATTTCCATCTCAGGTCCTAGATATATCCTCTAAAGTTTCCAGCTGTTGCTCTGGAGATGAAACTCGCTGATGTATTTGAGACACTGAGAAAGATGTCTCATCATGCTTGGATAAAGGTAAGCTCTTCCCTGGAGAGAAAAAATCTTACAAGGTCCAGGTAATTTTGTGGCACCTGAGCGCCAAAATACCACAGATGTCTTGAGAAGCTGAAAAATTGGTGTTCATATTACCCCCTGTGACGGCAGCACACACATCACTGCTTGCAAGCAACACAAAACCACTGCTCACCACATCAAAACAGCAGTGTGGAAGAAGCAGCGGCATTTCAGCACCAAGGACAGAGCCGCTCAAGAGAAGACTCTTGGAGGGAACCAAGTTCAGCAGAAGGGGGAGTTTCATTGACTAGAAGCTAATCCTCTGCGACTGTTTCCTTTTCCTGCATGTGATTCTCAGCAAGCTGACAACAACGATGCCCCCCGACCTGCGAAGCACAAGTCATGCTCCTGGAGTCCGCCTCACTGACTTGCTGCCCTGCTGCTTCACCCGCACTCCTTCTGCACCGAGTACAACCTCCAGCACCCCTGCACCTTCACCCTGGTCAGGTTTTTACCACGTTGGTGGTTTTCAACCAACATATTTTTTCAATAAAGAGCACTATTTTTCCCCAGATCCCTGACTCTCTCTGTGTTTCCCTCACTGAGGCGAGTGTTAGACCCTATGAGCTTTTCCACTGAATCAGGGAACTGAAATGATCTTGGGATTGGGATTAGATGTCTAGATTAGATAATTAAATTATTAATATTATTATTAGAGTCCATATATGACAATACAGTGAAGCATGGTGGTGGCAGCATCAAGGTGAAGATCCTTTCATTTAACCTTAGTGACTTGGAAACTGGTCATATTTGAGAGCAAAACTGAAATGAAGCAACAAATGCAGCTGTTCCATTCCTCTAGGAGACTTAAGAATATGGTGGAGGTTGACCTTTTAACGCAACACTGACCCTGAGCATACTGCCAAAGCTACATTTCGTGTACATGCAGGTCAAGACCAACAACACTATTGTGCTCAAATCCAAGAACTCAGTCTGACTAAGGATCTGCGGTTGTTCATCAATGTGGCTGTTTCCATCCAATCAGACAGCAAAAAGAATGGGCAAAAACATCAGGATCCAGATGTGCACAGCTGATAGAGACATAGAGATAAAGACAGAAGACTTACTGCTGTAACTGCTGCTAACTTTGGCTCTGGGATAAGGTGAGGAATACTTATGCGACGAATAAATTTGTCACACTAAAAAAATGTGGCTTAAAATCAAATAATAACAATTAATGGTAACGATCCAAATCCGGACAAGGTCAAAGGGTGCGAATACTTATGCACAGCACCATATAGCTTGTATTTCTATTACAAGTGATTGGTTTTTGACCAGTGTTGTAGGTGCTTTACTGAAAACCTGCTTTCTATTCTGGGAATATACTGTAATCTTCAATCAGGGATTACTGCTTTAATCTTCTATCAAGGATTATTGATTCATTGTAGAGGAATATTACTTTTTCCAAAGTACCCGGACATTTCTAATTTGCTGTTCTGTCACAGTTGACTGAAGGTTGTACATGGCACAGGTCGAACATCGCTGTTCTGACTCAGAAATAAAAAGCTTTTTTCTTGTGGGAAATTCATTCAGGTTAAATGCTACAGTATTTTCCATCCAGCTTCAGTATCAGGCAGTTAAACCTACTTCGTATTAAGCAATCAGAGTCTTCATGGTTCAGTTTATGCTTCCTGTTGCTGTGTATCAGGTTATTTGTATTATGGACAGGTTCTTTAGTTACATTTATTTATATTTTCCTAGTTTGCAATGTATTTTGTGTTTGATTTGAATTAATCATTCAGGGTCATTTCTGTTGTCGCATAGTATCTGATTGTGGTATTAGAGCATATACTGTATATTACATATACTATACAAATACAAATACAGTGGAACCTCAGCATACAAATTTAATTCGTTCTGAAGGTGAGTTCTTTGTATTACTATACGAATTTTCCCATAAGAAGTAATGTAGATGCAGATAATCCATTCCAGCCACCCAAAAATAAGACCAATATGAAGTGTATGTAAACTGTATGGCTGCTTACAAAGAACTGACCCAAGCCAATTATTCCGTGTCAAGGCTCCTCACAGGAAGTTGTGCCACCAAGCTTGGGCTAAAACTAGAACAGACCACCCACGCCACCAATCTGTCAACAAAAAAAAACAAGTGAAAAATTACCTAGCTTTTGAAAGCATGCCAAAGGCAACGTTGGTATCGTGGGTTGACTCTTTCGAAACTGCTTTCGTTGACTGAAAAAAAAACGTAAAATTCACAAACTCGCTTCGGTTGGCTTTGCTTAGCTTTCCACTGACGCAAACAAGTTTTGAACGACTCCCAGACTGTCAGGAACAGCTGGACAGTTCCCTGCCAGGCCCAGAGAGGGCGCTGGCAGGTGAACCTTGGAAGCCTGCTTCTTTGTGTCTTTTGTTACGCCCTTCCTATTGTTCCTATCCTGATTGTCACCTGTATCCCATTAGCCCTAATGTCTACCCCTATAAATAGGGATCCTTGTGTTTGTGTCCTTGTCCATGAATGTTATCTGTACTGTGGTTTCTGTTGGGGTTTTGTTTGCTAGGTTCTATGTCCAAGCTAAGGTCTAGGTTTTTGTTTTGTTTAGTTAACCACGCCATGTCTTGTGTTACGTTTGTTTCCCTATGTCGCGTCTTAAATGTAATAAAAGCAGTGCTTCGCTGAATCCTGCGCATGGGTCTCATTACACCGTGGGCCAGCGTGCGCACACACACCACGGGCGTCTGGGGTCAAGCCCTGCATAGGGCGGGGGTCCCAGACGTTACAGAATCCTGGACCATCTCTGAGACCCAGCGGGATTCCCAGCTAGTTCCTGTCTTCGGTAAGGATTTGCAGTCTGCTGGCTAGAGCCCTGGACAACCGGTGGATGGCATCCGGCGGATCCTTTTCCCCGTTTCCCCAGGGAGGTGTCCCCATCTTCGTTATGGTCGAGGACATCGCTCCCTCAGGGAATTTACAAGGAGGACGTCACTCGACTTCAGGCCATGGGGGGCACCCCCTTTTTATTGGTCCCACTGGAGGCGGGCTTCCACCACCTTGTCAGCCGGGGACGCCGCTCCGCGATGGAGTTTCCGTGGAGGACGTCGCTCGGCACCACGGGTGGAAGACGCTTCCCTCCCGTTTCTTTCCAGGGCCGGATGTCAACTTACCCCTGGGACCTGGGGCATTGCCGTAGACTGCATTTATGAACTATATCAGGCCTTGCATCTCCCCTCTATGAACTACATCTTCTGCCTACTCCTGAGGCGTCCCCTAGGCGGAGGTTGGGCGCTTCGGGAGCTGCGCCTTAGAGGAGGGGTTTATGTCAGGAACAGCTGGACAGTTCCCTGCCAGGCCCAGAGAGGGCGCTGGCAGGTGAACCTTGGAAGCCTGCTTCTTTGTGTGTCTTTTGTTACGCCCTTCCTATTGTTCCTATCCTGATTGTGTCACCTGTATCCCATTAGCCCTAATGTCTACCCCTATAAATAGGGATCCTTGTGTTTGTGTCCTTGTCCATGATTGTTATCTGTACCGTGGTTTCTGTTGGTTTTGTTTGCTAGGTTCCATGTCCAAGCATAGGTTTTTGTTTTGTTTAGTTAACCACGCCATGTCTTGTGTTACGTTTGTTTCCCTATGTCGCGTCTTAAATGTAATAAAAGCAGTGCTTCGCTGAATCCTGCGCATGGGTCTCATTACACCGTGTGCTGGCGTGCGCACACACACCACGGGCGTCTGGGGTCGAGCCCCGCATAGGGCGGGGGTCCCAGACGTTACACGGACGTACGCGCGACTTAGCCGGCATTTGGTTTGGATCGTTCATATGCTGAAAATGCTTTGTATGCTGATGCAAATTTCTTGGAAAATTTTAATTCTTAAGGTGGAAATTCATAAGGGAGGCCATTCAGGCATTCCCAAAATGTAATATTTGATCTTAAAAACTATGTAAAGTAATTTAAAGCCAATGATGTTTTTTTTTTTAATAAATTGGGTCAGCCAAAGCAAGGTTAGAAAATAGCCAAAATAAAAATAATGATTTTTCTTCAGATTTTGTAGCCATAGAACACAAAAAGGAAGTAAAAAGATTTACTGCATTATCAGCATTAAACTAAAGAGTTTTTTAAAAAAAAATTCTAAAAAAATCTTGAAAGACAGAAGGAGAAAGGGACAGAGAAAAACAAGAAGAGGGTGAAAAGTGTCACAAGCAAAGCAGAGGGGAAATAAGAGGAAGATGAAAGATGAAAAGTGACAGATTTGGAAGGAAAGCAAAGAGCAAAAGAAAGGGAGCGGAGTTTGTGAAAGCACATGAGTGAAAGAGAAAGAGAACATAGGGCAGTAGGGAAGAAAAGGAGTGTGACTGAAAAAAAAAAGGAAGCTGAATGATGGATCTTAGTGATGAAAGAGAGAACGGGTGGGGAAAAAAATGAGCACACTGATTTAAGAGTGTGTGTGTGTGACTGAGTGTGTAAGTGTGTGTGTGTCCTTTGAGGGGTGTCTTCTGAGAGTGTTGTTAATGCAGCACAAGCTCTGATCGATCTGCTCTCTGCTCGGCCCGTACTATTCCCTCGACTCCTATTATAAACAAACATTTGTTCAGCCTATTTATTCACTCGCAGCCACACTCAATAGTCAGCGAGCGAAGAAGGAAAGGGGGGGGGGAGGAAGGAATGAAAGAGGAGTATATGCCGGGACTTTCTTTTCCGATAGGTTACATGGCCAACCGATAATCCTATTTCAGCAGAAAGGAAACAGAATTAACGTTGCCTCCAACTTTCAGTGGCTATATTTAGAAATATATATTTATATAGCACTTGATCAATATCAGTATTTGTGTGTGTGTGTGTGTTGATTCCTTGTGACAATGGTTTAAAAGATATCAATATGAATATCAAAAAGAAAATGTGCTCTAAACAGAACACTATTGAACAAAGAAAATAATCACAGAGAATCTGACTGGGATGAGAGACCTACATCAGGACTGGGATTTAGATCTAAAAATCATGAGAGTGACTTCCATGTTGATATGTGGACAGATATGAAGTTCATAAGCTCAAGCAAGTGGACAGATATGAAGCCCATGGGACCATCAATAATGAGATTTTAAGCATTTACTTCATTCATCCCTAGTAACTGCCTGATCAGGGTTGCAGTGGTTTAAATTGAATTAAATCTGAGTACTGTTATGAATCTCTGGAGCACTGGACAGACCCAGGCATTGTGTTAAACCTTTCATCTCGACGCATGATCGTATGTTACCTGCTGCACACTGATCCAATAGCCGATGACTTTGTCCGTGGTGTTCGGTTCTCTCTGCGTCCACTGCAGGTTATAGGAGTAGTTGCTGCCCTTCAGGATGCGGATGGGGTTCGGCGTGTCAAAGTAAAATTCGGCGATGTACGGACGAGCTAGGGCGGGTTTGGAGAGGAAAAAACAATAACAAAAATTAAATATTTGTATGCAAGACAAATCAGGATTTTATTTTCCCTAAACTATAGTTTCAGTCACTGTATAGATTTATATTTGGCAAATGTGGTGCTTAATTTTTAAGAGGTAAGCTGTTTAGAAGAAAGTGGATGAAAAATTAAGTTAATCAAATGTCAAAAAGCAGCAGCTAATTCCCTGCAAGTATAAGGGGCATCAAAACAAGACTTTATATCATTTAGATTAATAGGCTGTTAAATTTCTCAAGGGAGGTTATATTAGCCTTTTAGGCACCACAAATGTCCATGAGTAAAAATACACAGAATGTCAAAAGGAGATTTCTTTCTAGCACAGACTGCAGACGCTTAATGCTTTAAAGTGCTTGTGTTATTTTCCTACTATTTTCCTACAGAAAGTCATGGCCAGGTATCACAAATATTTCCATCAAGATCACGTTTAAGGTTTTTAACCTTTTCTCGCAGTACACTGGCGCTCTTTTGTGTCCGTGGAATGGAAATCGACCATCTGTTATAAGATTAATCAGGACACCGTTGGGATTCTGTGCATAGAGTATCACGACTGTGTGCAGAAGGGAAATTTGTACAGATGCTGCATAGTTGATTATATTAATTAGGTAGCCTGGTCACTTGAACGTCACAAAAGCTATATACATGGTAAAAGTCATTAGAATTGATTGTGTTTAATCAATTGATAAAAAGAAAAAGCTCACATTTTTTTAAAAATTCTTGTGAATTGCAACTTTTTGAAACAGACTGTTCAAATTTTCTGAGGAAGACCCACAATACTTTAATAACTCCCACCATGAAGTGTAATATTTTGACTCAACCTTCAAGAATACCGTGACTGTACAAGATCGGTGTTTAAATTAATACCGTGTCGAATATTCTTGCACTGTTCTCTAAATTAAATGACTGGATGTAGACTGAGACATAGCAAATGTTACAATATGGGTCATGTCCCAATTACACTGCAAGGCGGCATGCTGGAAAATTCAAAGAAGTCAAATTAAACCAGTGCACTAACATACACACACACACTAACATACATACCTACACACACTGTCTGTTGTGTTCAGGGAATCTTTGAAGATGTCCTCTAGCCTGTAAAAAACTAATCTTGAGCTCATTTCGCCAGCCGGTGCATGTGAACATGGACGGGTCAGTGCCCAATTTATTCCTAAGAAGAAGGCTATAACAGAATGTGCCTTGAACAGGGAAAACAATGTGGCTTGTAGCACTGTATCTGGTTCATAGAAGGGGGAAAATGGATTGTTACAGCTTGTAATCTTGAACAAAATGATATCACTGAGATTTTTTTTTTTTTGAGTAAGAGAGAGAATAGCTTTAGCTGTGAGCAGTGGTTAGATGAATCTAGATGATATCAATAGCACACTTTTAGCTGCCACGCTGAGAAAGATGTTTCGCCGAGGCGGAGATGAGCTTTTCGCTTTATAAGGGAAAATCCTACAAGTGGACTAAGGTGGTTTAGCACTTCTTTTAAAATCTAGAATGTCTATCTCCCCATTAGCAATCACCCCATTAGCAAAGCTCCTAAATTTTCCAAATTTTTATTTTCTCTGAACATTTCTGAACACCACATACTCTCTCTCTGTATATATATATCTATATATATATATATATGTATATATATATATATATATATCTATATATATATATATATATATATATATATATAAAACCTCACGCTGTTCCCATATAACCAGGCCACCCTGAGTGAAATTAAATATCTGTCGAGTTTTTTTCGTACAGCACTTTTAACAATCATAAAAGCAGCGTCATCAGCAGCCCCAGGTCGGATTATTAGGCTGTTAAATTTCTTGAAGTGGGTTACTTCAAAACTTCAAAAGACTTCAGACGCGAATGCAAGCTACAAGGCAAGAGCAGTCAGGAGACCGGTAACATCGTAACACAAACTAAATTGAAATTGATTTTTTTTTTTTTTAGTTTAGTTTAGTAGTATATAATTAAGTGCAGCTATCAGATTACGTGGTTATAAGAAATTTTATCATCGGGGTGATGTTATACTAAAGAAAATGCACTTATACTGAAGCTTGAAACTCGTCCCTGATGGGCTGCTAAACACAAACGTATACGCGAGCTACGACATTATTGCTATATTTGAACCGGTGATTAAAATAGTTCTAATTACAGCCTCTTCAGCGTAATGAGACTCTCTGCAATAATATGAAACGTGTACAATGAGTTGAATGCAGTAGTGTTTCAGTCTTGTGCACTTGTATCTCATCATTAGAGGTGTGTGTGTAGGGGTGTGTGTGTGTGTGTGTGTGTGTGTAGGTGTATGAGAGCTGCATGTAGTTGTGTGTCAGATATACAGTATGAGTGTGAGATATATGTGTGTGACAGACGTGTGTGAACACTGACGACGCACCTGCACTCCCACAAAGCAGTAACGAAAATCCTGTGCCTGTTTTTTTGTTTTTTTTTACTTCATTTCGTTTAAGAGCTCCTTTCATTTTGTTCTAGTTTGTTTCAGTGATTGATGAATGTGTTTAGAAAACGCACAAGCGGCTTAAAGCTTTCGTAGACAAAGCAGAGGTTTAGGGTTGGGGAAAATGTCTTGTGAAAGCCACTGGGGCTGAAAAAAAAAGTCTTGTTTTTACTGGCAATAACATACTTGATCGTTAAAAGAAAACAAATGGTGTCTTGAAAAACAAAGTGAAATGTTATTATTTTGTCTGCTTGATGATTGTTTTGGATGACGAGGTCATGACCTGAACCAGGAAAGTTGTAGACGTAACAAAGACACGTTGCATGGAGTGAATGAATCAGAGATTATTTAGCATGAGGAGAGATCAGTCGAGTGAAGAGACCATCATGACACCCTTGAGGGTTAAGGGCCTTGCTTAAAGGCCAAGCAGTTACCTGGGATTCAAACTCACAGCCTTCCAATCAGTAGGCCAACACCTTAACCACATCCCCTGTGACATAGCCTGATGTGCTGATAATCACATAAGTATGATAATGCACCATGTTCATATCTCCAATTTTCCCACATTAATCTATTCATCATGTTTTATTTTAAGTCATACACTTGCTCTCAGTTCCTGTACTTTAGTTTCATGTTCCTTACACTTAATATCATAACTGTGACTGATATAACAAACTGGGTACCTGAGACGAGGAAGCTGCAAGAAGAGGTGCCAACCCCGTTGCTGACTTTACACTCGTACGTGCCGTTGTTGGTGGGATCGAGTATGAACCGGAGCTGAGGGACGTCCTGAGGATCCACGGGTGGAGTGCGGATCGGAATCGTGTTCCGATACCAACGTGCACTGGCTATGCGGTTGGGATTCGACTTGAGAACTATGCAGCGCAAAATGACAGGCTTGTAGTTCGGAGAACGGACATCCTGGTAGACTGGGTCCACCACAGGAGGGTCTGAGAAGAAGAGAGGAAGAGAAGAAGGTGAAAAAACGGTGTAAACCTAGTGTGAAGAGCTGCATTTCCTCTTTTCACCTCAGATAATTACTCGGTAACTACAGAGAAATTAACACGAAAGTTTCACTTTGGAATTACAAGGAAACTAATCGTTGAATGTGCGATTCTGAAAGTCAAAAGCTGTGCATTAATAAATTAATAGTAGCTCCAGCAAAACACCCATTCTAATACCATACTGTATTTATTTTGAAACAAATTATACAGGGATTTGGATGGTGGACATCCCACATAAACCACATAAAAAAAACGTGTAATTGTTGATATTTGTGTCATAATTTGTTCAGTGTCGCTGATTTATATCAGTCACAGATAAAGTTTTCCACCACAGGAAAGTCTTCATGAAGAAGGGGTTTGTGATTTCTTACTAACATGACAAATTACAGAAAAAAAAAAAACAATTTACAGGTTTCATAGTTGCAGATGTTCCACAATATTACATGAAACTATAAATGGATAAAACATGATTAAAAAGAAAACATGGCATATTATTAACATTTCAGATCAGACTGCATAACACCAGCGACACTGATTATTTTCCCATGATACCATTCCTCAAGAGTTTTATTTTTCTGTTCTGTTTTTAAAATATTCCTTCGTTTTTCATATCTTCTGAAATAAACACCGTTCTCACAGTTCTAAGAGGCATGATTTTTGGGTCTGGCGGAATTGTTCCTTTCACTGAAGTGTAATTAGCATGAAGGCGATCGATTAACTCGAAGAGCAAGCCTTCAATACTGCCTGTTGTACTGTAATTGTACATAATCAAATTA
Organism: Hemibagrus wyckioides; assembly: GCF_019097595.1. Classification (NCBI taxonomy): domain Eukaryota; kingdom Metazoa; phylum Chordata; class Actinopteri; order Siluriformes; family Bagridae; genus Hemibagrus; species Hemibagrus wyckioides. The sequence continues at coordinate 29,907,343 of NC_080712.1, read as the reverse complement.
TCCCTGCGCTTGTGTTAGTGAATAATTACAGCCTGTTAGATCTGAACATAACCACCGTTCACGAACAACTCGATTTAGATTAATTCAAGTCATCAAACGGTACATAATCATTTTATTACGATGGACGAAAAGCTCCTCATACATTGATTCTGCAACCTTCTGTTCATTAAAAACGTGTTCAGAAACTCAGAAAATGTTCTTTCTTCCACATAATAATAATCCTTGATTCTCATGGGTTCACGATACGTCACTGCCAACTCGTACACTCGCTTCTCCAGTAAACGTGATCCTCATTTACAAGATGGCAAAACCCCATGTGGGTACCACCATGCTGGCAAACATTAAGTGGGAATTATGAAGTAAAGCCAACTGTCTCTGTGGGAAGTGTCTCCAATGCCAAAGAAGGAAGTCTGCAGGGAACGGTAGAGGCAGAGATGTCTTGTTCTTCAAATCCTTCAAAACCAATGAGAGTCCTTAGGTATCTGTATAGCCATGATGTGATACTCTCAGAAATATAGGTTTCCCTTATTGGTGGTATGTTCAAATGTACATCTTTTTACCTTTATACTATTCTTTCACCATGATGATACAATGTGTGCTGATATAAATAGTGTCCTGTTATAAATGATTTATGCTACATACTATAGATCTTATGGACCACTGTTAGCATTACACATCATGTGAAATGTATAACATGTGCCTTTCCATATACTGTAGTAAGTACAAGGACAAGTTTGGTACTTCATTACAGTAAAGGATTTATTACCAAAATGCACAAATTGGCATTAAGACCTCAGCCATGTGGACATGAACACCATTCAGGAGTTATGAGTTACACAACTGGGGCGGAGTTTGCATAAAACAGAGCGGTATTTTGGTTGCACAGGATTTTGACCTTAGATTAAACCAGAAATTACGTAATATGTCGAGATAATAAGTCGAAATAAGATCGGAGCTTCTCTCTGACGGCGATAAACTGAATACAGATAAACATTTTGATTCCTGTGAAATGTCATAATTGAATAGTGAATGAAAATATTTAACAGCAAGAAAGACATTGCAGAAAAACACAGACAGAATTCTTATATGATTGTGGGCTGGTTTGGGGGCAGAGCTTATAACCCCAGATTTGTTTTTACTTAGAAGTGTTCCATGGATCGATTGTGTAATTCTATATGTCGTTTTTTACGTCCTGGTTTGTAAAATGTCAAAATGATCAACAGCCAACCAAGGAAGGAAAGGTGAAAAGGGAGGATGGAAGATGGAGAGAGAGAGCTACACTGGAAGAACAAGGGAGAGAAAGTAGGGTGTGGGTAAAAGGGAAACGAGATAGGAGATAAGCTAACGGAAAGGAGACGATTGTGGTAATTACAGAGCTGCTAGCGACAAAATGACAGTCATTTTAGTGAATTGTTCACTCTGAACAAAACAGAGCAAACAGAACGGAGGGAGCATGTCACCCGTAATCGTAGCGGATAAGTGGAAGTACGCAGCCGATATTGTTGCGGAGTAAAAGCACAATCAAATGAGTTCAATTCGATTAAATTTAACTCTGACTGTATAGAGTACAACATTGTTCACGTTGACACTTTACAGGAAAAAAGTGCTTGCAACAGGACCAGGCTGGAATAATCAATAGAATGAACAGGATTGGATTGGAAAGGTGTGTGTGTGTGTGTATACAAATGTGCATGTGTGCTCTTAGGTGTAAAATTTACACACTGCAATACAGAAGCTCATGCTCATATCTGAAGACTCATATGTGAGATTAGAGTCTTGTCCCAAATCACACTTCAAGTGGAATATTGAACACTTCATGCACTCGAAGATCACAGCTTTGCTTACAATGCAGAAAAGGGGCGGGGCTACATTTGTGTCGAAGCATTATGAGAGTAGTTCCAGGACTAGTGTGTAGGTCTGGATAATATAAGATTCACAACACAAATTTATTGTTTTGTTTAGGGGTTTTTTGGGCTTAAAGGTAAATCCTTGGGTTTTTTAGGTTTAAAATCTGTTGAACAATCTTTTTTTTAAAAAAAAAAAACTTAGGTCTCTACATATCAGATTTGATGTATAAGTCAAGTTTTGTCCTAAATTTTATGTGAAATTATTAAATGTTCTTGTGATCAATAAGGCAGAAGGCATCCAAGCCCTGTTTGTAAAACAAATTTGAACATAATTTGAAATAAACGAAAATAAATAGAGCCATTCATCTATAGTCATTCACTACTACCAAATGAGATGACGCCAAATGAGAAACAAATTCCAAGATGGCCGACGGCACTCCAGTGTACCAGACGTCTTACAAATATCTGTTGTGTCTTCTACAAATCATCCACTAGACACTAGAGTACATAGTATAGACACTAGAGTGCATAGTACATAGACACTAGAGTGCATAGTATACTGTATAGTACATCATTTGGAACATGTATTTAACTATTATGCATGCAGACGTCTCTTCAATCTACAATGAAGTGTATTTACGCAGCTCTAGTCTACCTGGGAGTCTTCCAAATTTATCCCCGAACCCTTTTGTCTGTGTTCCTACTTGTGCATAATGCTCACAAGGGATCAGTTCTGCAAGAACAAGTTCAATACATAACCTACATTATTAAGGCGCAGTACATCGCTCTGGGCTAATGGCCTCGTGAGAAAAGGACTGAAGAGCATTGAATGATACTGAGTTATCCTTGACGCTAATGAACTCTGAGCCTCTTTAGCTTGAGCTCTTAGGAAACACACTTTCGGCAGGCGTCATAATGGACGCATTATTGAAAGCGTAAATGCATTAACGCATGAGCCGCTTCCAAAAAGCCGCATTTAAATACAATGATAATAGGCATCTGTTAGGAGTGTTTTAATGGAATATGTTGTTTGTGTGTATCGGTGTGTGTGTGTGTGTGAGGTTGTTGGACATGTCCCAAGGGAACTCACTCAAAGCGCCGCGTCAAAGCCCAGATTAACAGCACTTTAGAACAAGCTTCATCAAACCAGATCTAATCACAGCATTTATTGTGAAAAAACTCTGGAATCTTCATCGCTGTGGGTTTTTTTTAATGGCGCTTTATATCTTGTCATCAATTTGTGTAATAGCTCTGTGGAAATCAGGGTAAGCAATGATTTTAGCCAAATGATAAAAGCTTGAAAATCCAGTGTGAGTGGAGAAAGGTGGGTGTTAGCTGAGGGTATTACGGACGTGACGTTTCTCTATGGAGATGTGATTGTAGGTGGACGAGTACTCACACTCCACATTGAGCTGCACCTGCGCCAGCCTGCGTTTGATGTTGAGGCCGTTGTATGGAGCCGTTTGGCATCTATAAGCACCTGCCATGTCTCGTGTGACGTTGGTGAGGCGCAGGCGTCCGTCACGCGTTTCCGTCACCCACTCGCCCGACGGCATGGGCACATCTTTGTTGGCCCGGGACCAGAGCACTGGGGGGCGGGGTTTCCCCTCAACCAGGCACACCAGCTCTGTGTTCCCACCTTCGCTCGCGTTGACCACACTTCCTCCGACAGGTATGGACAGGACTGGAGGAATTACTAAAAAAAAAGGAGGAATAATGAGAGCTATAAATATAAAAATGGGCAATATCTAGACTCAGAATGAGTGCATGAAAAAGATCATTTTTTTCATTTCAGTTTTGCAAAGAATTTACTTCTAACCCTGTGTGATGAAAGCTGATGAGACACTGTATATAATTTTATATAATATACAATTTTTATAAAATTGTATATAATATAATATAGAATATACGGCAAGGTTTTCCCCACAACCAGGCAAAACCCCACCATAAATCTTAAATTATATAGAAATAAAAATATTTCATTTCATTTATTTATTTGTTTATTTATTGGATGGGGGATTGGAAGCGCGGGGGGGTTAAGGTAAATCCTTGGGGTTTTTTTTATGAACTGCACAAAGGAATTTTTTTCATCTTAATTGGGACTCGACTCTATCCTAAATATGATGAACTTTCCTCACATTCTTCTTTTTTTACTTAGATCTACAGCACTAAATATCAGATAAAACTTTCTAAATTCTAAAATGCTATCACGATCCAAAAGGCAGAATGCATCCAAGCCCTGTTTGTAAAACCAACTGTAACGTAATTAGAAATAAATGAAAATAAATAGAGCCCTTTATCTACACTTTTCATTAACTAGTCCTCAGCGATATCCTCAATACAGAAACTGCGTGACTCATTTCAGAGAGATTTTAATAACCCTAACCTTTAAAACAAAAATTCGATTTTTTTCTTCATCAAAGCACAAATGCATAAAGTAAAGTGTCTTCACATGCAAATGCTTATTTATAGACACTCCTGAAATGTATTATGTATGCGGTGCGTTTCTTTCTCTTTGTGTCTCTCTCAAGGTAGCTTGGTGAATGTTAAGCATTCGATTTCATTTTCTAATTAAGTGATGTGAAAAGGCAACTCTATTCTATCTTTAGTGAAAATGAGGAAAAAAAAAACACATTTGTTTGTTATTTTACGTAACCTGGTGCCTGTAATGTTTTAACGCATGTATAGGCTTTTGAATGGGAAACAAGATGTGCTTTGAAATGCAGCCAAAGTCAAGCAATTATCTGGCATCAAACATCAGAGATGTGTGAGTGGCAATTTAGTTTTAGGTAGCATGTTGAATCAATGTTGAGAGTAAATTAAAAAAAATGAAGGAAAGAGAGATAGAAAGAATGATCTGAAATAAAGAATTTAGCAGAAGCAATTCTATTACTAAAACTCTGGTCTGGAAAGGAGATTTAAGCATGTGGCATGAATTGAGGAGAGAGAAGATTACTGTGTGTGTGTCTGAGAGAGAGAGAGAGAGAGAGAGAGAGAGAGAGTAGAGGAGATTGATCATGGTAGGGAGTAGAGCCAAAAAAAAGCCACTGTAACACCCACAGAAGGTCAAAAGTTTTGAAAGGAGTAAGAACAAAGAAAGTGAGCCAAAGGTCCTTCCTAAGAAGAGAGAACAGGAGATTACACAGGCTGCACAGGGAATCCCAGCATGCACAACTGTTTCCCAAGGGAAAGACCAATTGGTGACTAGAGACCGCTTTTTTCTGCTTTCTTTTTTTATGGCATGGACGTCTACAAAGGAAAGCCCAAAAGCTGAATTTGACAAGAGTTTGGCTCTCACTTCAGCATCATCTACGGTCCAATATTCCCATCTTAAGATGCAGTCATTTAAAATAGGATTCCATTTACCTGGAGGGGTTTTGGCAATGCTCGTGTAGTATAAGCGGCAACAAATCACGAGAGGTGTACACAGCCAGTCTGCTCATTCTGACAGGGATGAAAGAAAATCTTCATTTTGATTTGAATTTGAATATAATCCATTATTAAAAACATTCAGAACCAATTGATAAATTAGCCAGTGTTCGATTTTGATATAGGTTTGCCTGAAACTGAGGTTTGGATGGACTACCAAAATTCTGTCAAGATGCTTCACCGGTGCCAAAGTCTGTCTAAAAGTGTGTCTAAAAAGGAAACTCTAGCAGAAAGTTTGACCAATCCATCCTGTCTGCCCACTCCTGCCGGAAAGTAAAGGCTGCTTCATACCTGACTTGCGTGAGCGTAAAGATAGCCGGACCGCCCACCCGTGCACAAAAGATGACCGGCTACCTGAACTGATGTACTAGATACAATCTGTACACACCGAATCCACCAACTTCAACATGCATGCAGACCAGGAATGTCTAGAATGTTCTTTAATCCATTGGTCATCCATTGGTCATCTTTGGTCTACTGGTAATAGGAGATCTTTAATGAGCTTTGCCGATCATTATTAGTCTGCTTGACGTAGGTAGATAAGGAGATTAAGGCAACAGATTTTGTGTAACCATGAAAAAAAAATCAGGATCTGAATCTAGAGTAGTAAAAAGTGAGCAGTGGGGTCCAAGCACTTTTCCCCAATTAGCACACTCAGAAGCACATTCAGTCCTCAGCTACACAAAGCACAAAGGAAACCAAATCTTATACATTTTTTGTAAGCTTTGTAAAGCTCAATTTATCCGTGTTGAATGCCTGGTGGAAGATAATTGGCTGATGTTGTTGAGGTAACAACTACACTTTATTGGCATGTGATAGACATTTTTTAGCAGGTTTTTGATCATTGTTTATGTTTATTAAGCATTTGAGAAGAAAAGCCAAAAAATCTACGACTAGTTTTCAACAATATTTTTTTTTTTTTTTTTGTCACAGATGGTTTCTGACGTGGTTGTTTCTAAAGACTGTCTCTATAAATTCCACTTATATAAAATGCTATAGTTACTATGAATAAAACATTACTGAAGAAAGAAAAGAAAAGTAGAAGGAGATAAAAATGTCTGCTCACCGCTGCTTTGTGTGATATTGATGTCCACTCGGAGTTCGGGAACATTACTGCCGGGGAAGTTGGCTACGCAGCTGTAGGTGGCTTGATCTCGGAACTTCATGTCCACGATCTCCAGGCTGCTGGTGCCAGGGGGCATGTCCGGGTCACTGCGCAGCACAATGAGGCTGTCTGACGGGTTCACAGGGGCAGCGTTCTTGTACCAGGTGTAGTTGACCTTATCCTGAGGCTGAGCATCCACGTGGCACGACAGCTTGAGGTCACGACCCATCTGGATGCTCTCACTGTCCTTGTTCGAATCAGGCGTGATCTGGAACGTCAGGTTTTTCATTGCTGGGTGGAGTTGAGGAAAGGACAGGAGAAGAGAAAAGCCAGGTGGGTGAAAGGAAGAGGACAAGTTTCCAACAGTTCCAAATTGGCAAACATAGCACTGTGTAGGATCTAGAGCAGGGATTAAGTTCTAGCGTCTAGACTTTTCCAAACAGGAAGCAGATTAGATTCTGTACCAGATACTTTGTTACAGTTTATCCCATCACATGCATTTATTTTACATAGCAGTATAGAAATCTCATCATTTTGGAAGTTCTTTGTCAAATGGTACTATGAAGCGATTAAAAGGTAACTGTTGCTATCCCAGTCTTCGTAAACTGGACCTGGAAATTCAGCTTAATACCCCTGATCTACATGCTATACACCAGAGTTACAGGATTGCAACATGGACTAACCTTAATACATTTGGAAATCCAGGACAGCAAAATATAGAGTATAAATATCGACAAGGACCATCTACAGTCCAAGAATCTGTGGTCTTTTAAAACAGGATGCTTCAACAGGGCCACATCTGAAAGTATGTTAAAAATGGGATGGAGGTAGGACTGAAATCTCCAGCAGAAAGTCCTACCTGCCCACTCCTGCCGGAAAGTAAAGGCTGCTTCATACCTAACTGTGTGAGAGTAAAGATAGCCAGACCGCACAATACCCTAACCTAAATAACCCTGATCTACATGGAATATCCCCGAGTTACAGAATTGCAACATTGACTAATCTTCATACATTTGGAAATCCAGGACAGCAAAATATACAGATTATAAATATAAATAGTTTAATAGACACATACTTCTAACAACAAGGTTGACGTTTCTCCTGGCTGGGTTGCCCACATTGTTGACAGCAGTGCAGTTGTAGAACCCCGAGTCAGCTGGAATGACGGAGCGCAGCGTTAAAGAACCACCGCGGAGGATGGCACGACGTGGCAAGGGGGCAGGGAATCGCGCCCAGGTCACTGTAGGTGTTGGGAAACCTGCTGTGACCTCACACGACATGGTGACATCCTGGCCTGGGTCCACCACGTAGGTCTCGTTGACTGAGAGCTTCAAGGCTGGAGGAGCTGGAAGATGACACGAGTACGAGAGGTTTATGTAGAGAAGGCTGTTTTTTGATACACAACTCGACGAGGTTTCTCTGTCTTCCCACACGCATGCATACATGACTGTAAATAAATCTACTTCATTCTAAAGAGATTAAGTGTGGAGGCTCAGTGGTACACGTTTTGAGAAAAGCACTTTTCGGTGTCGAATGAAAAAAAAAAAAAAATGTAATCCTCCAGGGATTCAGAATGACCCAGAGTTTGTGAATGAATCATGAATCGGGTTTCAATTTTCCTTCTTTTTTTAATTCGGCAAGCTGCTGCGAGTCTTATGAGTCTTATGTATCATGTCATGTTACATCACATACACTAAAACACCTGGCTTTCATCCTTTTATTTCTTTTATTATGGTTTTTAAAATAGCCAGAAGCCATGTTAATGTGTCAAAACCTGTTAATAACGTTCTCAAGCGTGAGGCTAAGCACATAAACGTAATGTATTGTTTATAGAATAGTGCTCATGGATTCTGATTCTTATGATTGGTCAGAAGAGTTCTTTTTTCGCTAACATGTCAAGCTGAGATTTAGGAACAGGAACTTGGCATTAAACGAAAGTATAAAGAGTTTGAAAAAATACAGTCCTTTATAATAAAAGAAAAGATAAAATAAAAGAAATGTAATCGTTGGAAAATTGCTGTGCTATGAAAGAAATAATAAAAAATAAAAAACAGCAGATAATTTTGATTGGACAGTAATGAACTTTGGGGTTAATGCTCCACTTCCTGTCAGGCTGCATCACACTTATTATTTCTTACTTACTCTCACTGGCATTTAAACAAACGCTGGCGATAAGAAATTATGCTACAAAATTATGGTTTTCTTTTTTAAAAAATTGCATTTTTATTGTGATTTCTTATCTTCTTTATTATTATTATTATTATTATTATTATTATTATTTAAACAAATCAAGCTAAAAGACAGCACCCGCTCCTTGAAACATCACTTTCAAAATGTCATTTTTAAACCGTTCATACGAGTTCACCATCAAAGTACCCCTAAAATGTCAAACACACAAGATTTCATGAACCCTGAGTCAATTTAATGATGCACAAGTGTGAAAAGTACGGAAAAACATAACGTAGAGGTCTTGTTTTTATTCTACTCTATGGAATCGAATTCATTTTTTTGTTGTTGTGTTACTGTAAAATATCCTAGGGGAGGCGTCATGTGATTTAGGGGAATAGCAACAAAAAAATAAATTAATAAATGAAATAAAATAAAATAATATAAAAATAGACTGGCAAAAACTTAGTGAGGCAACATGAAATGTGCTTTTGAATATGCTCTTATGTTCAGTTCAATAGGAACCGTATATGGATGAAGGTCCTTTTTTTTTTATCTTGAAAACCTTTTCATGCACATGAAAGAGTTTTTTTATCTGGGTTTATAAAACGGCGTACTGTAGGAAGAAAGATGAGCAAAAAAAGCAGCATTTTTCTGAAAAACTGGATTATGTCACCACCTACAGCCAGATATTTAAGGTTATTTGAGAAGATGTGATGATTTGGAAGTCATCACTGACTCATTCATTCACGCGTTATCTCCGAGCAAATACGACCTCCTTATAGATCAGGAATGACTGAATAGCTTTCTGAATACGTTTACGTTTAGAGTGTTTCTAATTGACTGTTCTTTTACCAAACTCCAAATCCTGTTTGCTAGTTTTCTTAATGCCTAATTTATTTCTTCTTTATTTACTCGTTTGCAAAGCCTTGTATCTGGGTAGGATTTACGTAGACAGCTTCACCTCAGATATCCGCTATTTATCCAGATCTTCGATGAGCCTAAGCAATAACTGGATATTACCTTTGAGCTAGCAAGTTGATGCTAAGCTCGCTTGTGATGTCTTAGTGACAGATTTTTCAGATACGTTATCATGCAATCTGTTGAATTTACTGTTCAAAGAGACAAATCAAATCAAAAGGATCTTACTGAGAGATATAATATGCAGTACTGTTGCAATATAAAGTGGAACCTCTGAATTTAATTCTTTCTTAAGGCAAAAAAATTTATTGAGAAACAAATTGTCCCATAAGAAATAATGTAAATGCAGAGAATCTGTTCCAGCCACCCAAAAATATGACCAATATGACCAATATGAAGCGTATGTAAACTGTATGGCTGCTTACAAAGAACTGACCCAAGCCAAGCATTCCATATCAAGGGTCCTCAAAGAAAGTCGTGCCACCAAGCTTGGGCTAAAAATAGAACAGATGACCCACGCCACTAATCTGTCAACAAAAAAACGCCCGAAAAATCAACTAGCTTTTGAACATATGCTGAAGGCAACGTCGGTATCGTGGGTTGACTCTTTCGAAACAGCTTTCTCTGACTGAAAAAAAAATCATCAAATTTGTAAACTCGCATCAGTTGGCTTTGCTTGGCTTTCCACTGACGCAAACAAGTTTTGAATGTCTTCCGGACGTACATGCAACTTAGCCGATGTTCGGTTTGGTTCGTTCGTATGTCGAAAATTCTTTGTATGCCAGTGCAAATTTCTTGCAAAATTTCTGAAAGGGAAATGTGAAAATATGAAAGTGTGGCCATATGCCAAGGTTCCACTGTACAGCCATTTGTCATAGCCTTGGTTTATTCTATTTATCCACTGCATAAATTCAGCGTATTCTTCCCAATCGTAGTCAGAAGCACGAGGCCCTGGCATGACGTGACTCTTTATCAAACACGTTGGAGATACACCAGCTGAGAGTTCAGGTCAGTCAGATGCAGTCAAGTCATGGCTCGTTCTGATTTCTGATGGCAGACAGCAGACCTGTTCAAGCGTGCATCATTCCAGATGCTCCAATTAAAATATTCAACCCTTTCTACGCAACTCTGATGAATAATGGCCAATGTGTGTGTGTGTGTGTGTGTCTGGAGTGTGTGTCTGAAGTGTATGTCAGAGAAAGAGATACTAATAAAAAATAAATAAATAAAAGGATAGTGAGGAGTGAGGTTGTGTCAGGACCGGACAAAAAGGGCAAGTCCAGAGACACATTAATCTTCCGAGTTTAGAGCTGAACGCACACAGGGAGGAAAATGAAAAGCCAGAATAGCACAAGCTCAGCAGCACCAGCAAAAAATAATACAGTGTGGAATTCAATTTACAGTCCAATTACTCAAAAAAGAAAAGAAAAGAAAATAGTTAATAAATAAAATAAAATGAATAAAATACATAAATGGAAAAATATATAAATTAAATGTAATAATAATAATAATAATAATAATATTTTTCTTATTTAATTAAATTTTAGAATAAATCTAAATTTATTCTAAAATTAAATTAAAAAACAATAATCAAACATTAATCCATAATTCCTAAGAAACGTTATATGTGGCCATTTAGTGGCTGTTTAAAAAAAAAAGGACAGTGAAATACAAATTATAGGAGAAAAATAAAATAACAAAAAATAACAGATTAGTTTTCATTAATATTTGAAATTTTACTTTAATATTTGAAAATAAACAATTTGGTTTCTTAGCCAGCTATTCCACATGAACACAGACACATTTTGATGAATTAATTTCTGTAATTTCTAACGTAAATGCATTAAATTACTGACTAATTAGGATCCGAATTAGTTACATGTGACAAAAAAAGAAATAAAAAATCAGCGTCTCACTACACTTTCATTCTTTCTTTGTTTCGACACGCTCGATTTTTTGTTGCACACTAAAACACTTCTGCGTTTTATGTTTTCAGTCTCAGTATCAGTGTTTTTTTTTTTTTTTTTTAATGTTGAAGAGCTTGAAAAGACCTCCATCTGATCTGAAATATATGGCTAGGGCAGATGGGAAATGTAGGTGTGTGCGAGGGAGGTAAGAGGTGCTCTGAGAGCTTGAAAAGATGAACGGCTAGGCCATTAACTTTTCTCTAATTTACTGATGAAAGAGCGAGAAGCTGATCACGATGCCAGCACACTCAATCCCATTCAATACTCTATTTCAGTCCCAGAGTTGGATTTAACACTCCATGTAGCCCTCAAGCCGGTGTAATCTCCTATCTGCAAATATCTCAAAAGCAAAGGGACGTTCTTTAAAGCGCAATCAGCTTGCCAGTTGTCCAGACTTTAATCACTCCAGCAGGAGAAGGAGTGTACTTACTCACAGAGAGGGGGGGAGAGAGAGAGAGAGAGAGAGAGAGAGAGAGAGAGAGAGAGAGAGAGAGAATATTGAGTTGCGACTGAATGTTCAAGTGACTGGTATTATAATTCACTTTAATTAGTCAGTAGAATTAGACCACCTGTTTAACAGAATCAAATAATGTAACAGTAAAAAGAGGTGAGATAAACATGCCACAGCAACATGAATTGATAAACAGCGTGGGAGAAGGAAAGTGGGAGAGACAATGAAAAATATACTGAGAGAGACAATGAAGGATACACCAAGATAGACAGTGAGGATACAGAGATAGAGACAGTACGGAGTACAGAGAGAGAGAGAGAGAGAGAGAGAGAGAGGGAAGAGGGATACACCAAGAGATACAGTGAGAGATACATAGAGAGAGACAGTGAGTGATACACTGAGAGATAGCAAGCAAGACAGAGAGAGACTGTGACAGAGAGTGAGGGATACACAGAGAGAAAGTGAGGGATACATAGAGAGAGATAGTGAGTAATACACCAAAAGACAGCAAGCAAAACAGAGAGAGACAGAGAGGGATACACAAACAGGGAGACACTGAGGGATACACTGAGAGGAAGTGAGGGATACACTGAGAGAGACAGGGTGGAATACAGGGAGAGATACACCGAGAGAGACAGTGAGAAATACACATCAGAGAAACAGTGAGGGATAAACCCTTGAGAGAGACAGTGAGGGATACAGAGAGAGACAGTGAGGGATACACCAAGAGACACAGTGAGGGATACACCGGGAGAGACAGTTAGAGATATATAGAGAGAGACAGTAAGGGATACATAGAGAGAGACAGTGAGGAATACACCAAGAGAGACAGTGAGATATACACAGAGAGAAACAGTAAGAAGTACAGAGAGAGACAGTGAGGGATACAGAGAGATAGAGACAATGGGGGACACACCGAGAAAGACAGTGAGGGATAAACAATAGTGAGGGATACACCAAGAGAGATAGTGGGGATACACTGAGAAAGACAGTGAGGGATACAGCAAGAGAGACAGTGGGGATACACTGGGAGAGACAGTGAGGGATAGAGAGAGGGGGGGTACAGAGAGAGAGAGAGAGAGAGAGAGAGTAGGGATACACAGAGACAGTGAGCGAAACATAAAGAGAGACAGTGAGGGAAAGACAGAGAGAGACAGAAAAAAGAGACATGGAACAAAAGATTTGGAAAAATCAGTAGAGAAAAAAACAAGAAAAATATATATATACAGACAAAATAAAAAAAGAGAAAGACAGAAAAATAGATGAAGAATAACACAGAAAGAGACAGAAAAAAGAGACAGAACAGAAAGATAGTAACAGTGTATTCTGCTGCTCCAAAAAGGGTTTGTGTAGGAAGAGAAGATGAAATGATAAAGAGGGAGAATACAATCATCACCCACTGAACAGCGTCTCTGATGGACATTTTCACTTTAGCTGTACCTCAGTCAGTGATTAGACCAAAAATCGAATAAGCCTGTGAGCGCCATGGGCAAAAAAAAAGAGACAGTTTGGTCCTGCATTAGCGGATAGTGAAGGAGCGGAGCTAAGCGGGATTGATCATCGTCATCGTCATCATCATCTCAGATCACGGAAATGAGTCAGATGTCTAAACCGGGGGGTTCTTAACCATTTTGTACCTAGAGACCTCTTTTTCTTGTAAAACTAAAAATAAAATAATTAGGCTCATCCAGGAAACATGATTCAAAAACTCCTAAAGCTTCCTGAGCTACTTCAAAAATTTCCACATTATTTAAGTTTATTTACTAAGAAAGCAAGCATGAGAATCTTTGTGAAGGAGATATTTTTGTGCGTGTTTTGAAAAGTGCACAAAACTACATTCACAAACATCTCATCATTAGAAAGTTCCATTTATTGATGCCATGGTAGTCGGAATCTAACAAGAAAGCAGTCGTGGATGATAAAAAAAAATAAAAAAAGAGATTTCTGCTCATCCTCCAGTCGTGGCTCTGATTGCTTCATTGTTCCTCAGACAGTAGAGGATGGGTTCAGCTTCTTGGCTGCCTCAAGACTCATATTTGTACAGCAAATAAAAGAGAGATCGCTGGAGAGAGAGCGAGAGAGAGAGAGAGAGAGAGAGAGAGAGAGAGAGAGAGAGGTGGTGTAGATTGCAGGGGGAAAGAATTTATTGTTTCAATTTTCTGAGATATTGGGAGGAAGATAGTAGCAGATCACTTCCTGCCCGGTCCCATGGTAATGCTAGCAATGTGTTTTACAGAACTTTTGTCGGTTTTGTGACAAGACAGAGAGAATAACTGATGGAGACAGAGACAAAGTGAGAGTCGGCTCCTCGTAGCAAAAAAAAAGGGGGGAAATGAGGTGAAAGAACAAGTGAATGATGAGACCTGTGTGCTTGAGAGCATCTCTCTATCGAAACACGCAAGAGCACCAAGTGAGCAAAGAAGTGTCTTGACTTTACATTAAAACCTTAAATTGAGTTGTAAAACATAAAAAAGCTGAAATATACATTCATTTTTAAGCCATCGCTAACACTGAGGACTTCCAAAACGCCTGAATCAAATCTCAATTATTAGCATCCAGGCTGCTTATTTATCAGAAAAAGCACAACAATATAAAATTTAAATATTACATAATGCATATTCTTCTCAAATGGACACCTGTGGCCAAATATGAGACCCTGGTGAAACACACTGTGGTGAAATTGGATACTGTGCCTACAAGAACATAATGAACCTTATTAGAAAGCAAGATATAGATTCTCTGGAAATATTACGTCTTCACATACACTAATCTGCCACAACATGAAAACCATCTGCTTAATATTGCGTCAGCCTCTCTTTGGCCACCATAACAGCTCTGACAGTCCATTGCAGCATGGCCGCAAGACATCTGAAGGTGTACTGTGGTATCTGGCACCAAGACATTCACAGAAAATCCCTAAAGGTGAGGCATCCCTGGATCAGACTACTTTGTCCAGCACATCCCACAGATGCTTGATCAGCTTAAGATCCAGGAACCAGTCAGAAACCACTCCTGAGCAATTCCTGCAGTGTGGCGTAGAGGATTATCCTGCTGAAAGGGGCTACTGCCATTATGGAATAAGGCTGTAGGTTGAAGGAGTGTATTTCAAGGGGTATGCAACAAAGTTTAGGTAGTTCGTATGTGGCAAAGTAATATCCACATGAATGGCCCTCGTTTAGACATACAATTTGGACCTTGACAAAGTTGCTCAATGCTTACTCTTGCTCATTTTTCCTGCTTCCAACTGACTGTTCAGCTCTGACACTCTATTGCAGCATAGCTTCCACAAGACCAGTTGTGCTGTGGTATCTGGCACCAAGACCAAGATGTTCGCAGGAGATCCGTAAAAGTGAGGCCTCCATGGATCACACTAGTCTGTCCAGCACATCCAACAGATGCTTGATCGGCTTGAGATCCAAGAACCACTCCAGTTCAATTTCTGCAGTGTGACAGGAAACATTATACTGCTGACAGAGGCTACTGCCATTAGGGAATAAGTTTGCCATGAAAGGGTGTATTTCAATGGGTCTGCAACAAAGTTTAGGTAGGTGGCAAAGTAACATCCACATGAATGCCAATTGTGTAGACCTTGTCCAAAGTTGCTCTGGTCTTTACTCTTGCCCAATTTTCCTGCTTTCAACTGACTATTCTTTTGCTGCCTAATATATCCACCCCATTGTAACGACATTGTAAAAGTTTTATCCACTTCACCAGTTGTGATATCTTTTTCCACAGGAAATGCAATATAGCAATCAACAAACTTGTAAAACAAACAGAAAGAATTTAGGGAATAAAGTTACAATACCCTAAGTGTACAAGTGTGCATACCCCTTAGCTAATACTTTGCTGCAGGTTTGGTGCCAAAACAGACTGAGATTTGGAGCTAGCTATAATTGCCTTTATCTTGACTACAGCCCCAGTTCCGGCAGAAGAGAAGCAGAATCATATTATGATGCTGCCACCACCATGCTTCACTGAAATAAGCTGTTTTTTTGTGCCAAATGTATTTTTTCATAAGTTCAACCTTGGTCTCATCAGACCATAAAATATTTTTCCACAAGGTTTGGGTGATTTCGGTGGGCTAGGATGTTTTTTTTTTTGTATTGTTGTTTTTACCAGCTAGCTAACCTACCCTATAGCAAAGTCATATGAGATTGCTGTCACATGCAGAGAGTGACAGCTTACCAGATATTCTAGTGACTCCTGTAACGTTGCTGTAGGTCTCTTGACAGTCTCCCTGGTTTTTATCTTGTCCTTTTCAGGTACGTCCTGTTCCCGTTGTTGATGAAGGCCTTCACAGTGTTCCGTTGTGGTATGTCTAATATTTCAAAAATTCTTTTCTGTCCTTCATCAGATCGATATTTTTTGACAAAGAGGTCTTGTACATGCTCTTTGCAGAAGAGATTCTATAGAAACATTTCTTACAGAAACAAAAACCTGCAATTTTAACATCTATATTTTATATATAATTCTTTCTATATAGATCTTATTTCTAATTATCTACAAAACCCTCGAGGGTATATATCAACACAACACAACCCTAATTACTGAAAGAGATCTAAATCTGCCATGTATCTTTTTATCCTTAAATGAACGAGCCTGGAAATTGAATCTAAAAAAATGATGTTACAAGCTCGTGAGTATCTGAAATGCCAATCACGGTACTCGCTATTCAGTCTTCTCATAACCTTGTCAATTCTATGATCGTTCAATCCAAGTCTGTCTGGTATTAAATTCCAAACAAACGACAGTTAGCATTAACAACAACGCCGCTCAGCAACAGATAGAAAGTAATTAGCGCTCTGCAATGTTAGACGCGACAACGGCATCATTAAAGCGATTTATGACCGCTGACTTAACGACACCCAGCTCAATTAGAGCTGCTGAATAATGTTGTGGCATCCTCCTCTGTTCCACCCCTCCTCTGAATACTTGTTCCTGCAATCTGTATATATATATATATATATATATATATATAGCACTATATATATATATATATATATATATATATATATAGATATAGATATATATATATATAGATATATATATAGATATATATATATAGATATATATATATATATATATATATATATATACACTATATTGCCAAAAGTATTCGCTCACCTGCCTTGACTCGCATATGAACTTAAGTGACATCCCATTCCTAATCCATAGGGTTCAATATGACGTCGGTCCACCCTTTGCAGCTATAACAGCTTCAACTCTTCTGGGAAGGCTGTCCACAAGGTTTAGGAGTGTGTTTATGGGAATTTTTGACCATTCTTCCAGAAGCGCATTTGTGAGGTCACACACTGATGTTGGACGAGAAGGCCTGGCTCTCAGTCTCCACTCTAATTCATCCCAAAGGTGTTCTATCGGGTTGAGGTCAGGACTCTGTGTAGGCCAGTCAAGTTCATCCACACCAGACTCACTCATCCATGTCTTTATGGACCTTGCTTTGGTCACTGGTGCACAGTCATATTGGAAGAGGAAGGGGCCAGCTCCAAACTGTTCCCACAAAGTTGGGAGCATGGAATTGTCCAAAATGTCTTGGTATGCTGAAGCATTCAGAGTTCCTTTCACTGGAACTAAGGGGCCAAGCCCAGCTCCTGAAAAACAACCCCACACCATAATCCCCCCTCCACCAAACTTTACACTTGGCACAATGCAGTCAGACAAGTACCGTTCTCCTGGCAACCGCCAAACCCAGACTCGTCCATCAGATTGCCAGATGGAGAAGCGCGATTCGTCACTCCAGAGAACGCGTCACCACTGCTCTAGAGTCCAGTGGCGGCGTGCTTTACACCACTGCATCCGACGCTTTGCATTGCACTTGGTGATGTATGGCTTGGATGCAGCTGCTCGGCCATGGAAACCCATTCCATGAAGCTCTCTGCGCACTGTTCTTGAGCTAATCTGAAGGCCACATGAAGTTTGGAGGTCTGTAGCGATTGACTCTGCAGAAAGTTGGCGACCTCTTCGCACTATGCTCCTCAGCATCCGCTGACCGCGCTCCGTCAGTTTACGTGGCCTACCACTTCGTGGCTGAGTTGCTGTCGTTCCCAAACATTTCCACGTTCTTATAATACAGCTGACAGTTGACTGTGGAATATTTAGGAGCGAGGAAATTTCACGACTGGATTTGTTGCACAGGTGGCATCCTATCACAGTTCCACGCTGGAATTCACTGAGCTCCTGAGAGCGACCCATTCTTTCACAAATGTTTGTAAAAACAGTCTGCATGCCTAGGTGCTTGATTTTATACACCTGTGGCCATGGAAGTGATTGGAACACCTGATTCTGATTATTTGGATGGGTGAGCGAATACTTTTGGCAATATAGTGTATATATATAGTGCTCAGCATAAATGAGTACAGCCATTTTGAAAAGTAACATTTTAATCTCCAGAATGTTGACAAGACAAGTTTTATATAA
Organism: Hemibagrus wyckioides; assembly: GCF_019097595.1. NCBI lineage: Eukaryota > Metazoa > Chordata > Actinopteri > Siluriformes > Bagridae > Hemibagrus > Hemibagrus wyckioides. The sequence continues at coordinate 29,889,022 of NC_080712.1, read as the reverse complement.
CACCTGTTTAACTTATAACATTAAATAAAGGTTAATAATATAAATTAGAGAACAAAATTTTCAGTTTTACTCAAATTAGGGGGATGCAAAAATGAGTACACCCCACTGAAAGTCTCTGGAACAAAGCTAAATTTTAGACTACAAATGTCTAATTTAACAAGAATTCAACCACAGATGAGTCTAATTATTCATTACACAGGTGTCCAGCAGACGGTTCACTATAAAAGGGTGTTACTTAAAGAAAACCCCTTCCCATTTTATGCTGTCAGCCACATGGCACCACATGGAATAGAAATGTCACAAGACCTGAGAAAGAAAATAATTTCTTTACACCAGAAAGGTGAAGGCTACAAGAAGATCAGCAAAGCTTTACTTATCAGTCAGAATACTGTAGCAAAAGTGGTCCAAAAATTAAAAAAAGATGGAACTGCAACCATCTCACAGAGACGTCCAGGTCGTCCACGGAAGTTAACACCTTGACAGGAGCGTCTGCTGAGAAGGGTTGAAGAAAATCGGCATGCAAGTTCACTGCAGTTATCTAAAGAAGTAGAAAGCCAAACTAGAGTGACTGTTTCCTGTGACACAATACGCCGTACACTGCAGAGGAATGGCATGCATGGGTGCCGTCCACGAAAGAAGCCTCTCCTAAAGCCCAGGCACATAAAAGCCCACCTAGAGTTTGCCAGGGCCCAGGTTGACAAAGATGAAGACTACTGGGTCTCTATACTCTGGAGTGATGAGACCAAGATAAATGTCACAAAGGTGAGGAATACAAAGAAGGTGCCTACAGTGAAACATGGTGGTGGCAGTGTCCTTGTGTGGGGCTGCATGAGTGCTGCTGGTGTCAGGGAGCTGCATTTCATTGATGGCATCATGAAAATGATGCTACCGTCATACCATCACAAACAAACATCTAAGGCCACTGTTGGATTTCTGAAGAAGAACAGGGTGAAAGTGATTCAGTGACCAGGTATGTCTCCTGATCTGAACCCAACTGAACACCTATGGGGAATTCTGAAGAGACAAGTTGAGCGTTACTCTCCATCCAGCATCCAGTTTCTAAAAGAGGTCATTATTGAAGAATGGAAGAATGAAGAATGTTGCAAAATGTCACCACCTTGTTCATTCCATGTCTAGAAGACATGGTGCTGTCATTAAAAATCATGGAGGCCATACAAAGTACTGGCTGTAGTAACTTTTGGTGTGGGGTGTACTCATTTTTGCGTCACCCTAATTTGAGTAAAACTGAAAAATGTGTAATGTAAGTTATATTATTAACCTTACTTTTGTTATCTTTGTTATACGTTAAACAAATGTTATATTAAACTTAGTCTTGTCAACATTTTTGGAAAGTGTATTTGTGTTCATTGAGATATTGTTTAAAATGTTACTTGTAAAAGGGGTGTACTCGTTTACGCTGAGCACTGTATATATATTCTAATATCCTCACTTATTTAGTGCTTCATCTCGCATATGTACTTTACCTAAGTGCTACAGTCCATTTTAGCCGAATCATTAAGCAGTGAACATGCCCAGACATGCCCTTTCCCAAGGGGAAACACTGTGTACATGCACACACACACTCTAAACACACATGCCTATTCATTCTCATTACCTATGATGGTGTATTAGTAGTCAGTAGAGGATGTATTAAGGATAAAGAATAGCAGTGGAGCGTAGGTGTAATGAGAGGCGGCCTGATCAATACCGCAATATAACCCTGCTCTGCTTTCATTCTATACCTTTCTGCTGTTTTTATTAAATTGCTGACTTCCACCAAGCCAGCGAGTGAGCACCTCTCAAATGGTCAGTGTTAAGCGTTATGTTTGCCTCATGTAGAACAATTGACCATTTTAATGTCCTTTTCCCAACATGCACTGCTTTGTATAGGTATTCACACACTTAACATCAAATTGGAATTGACATAATTGAGATTTGTTCTGTTTCAAAACATTTGTTAGATCTTTGTCAATCTTGGTACATGTGGATGTGCTGATAATCTTTTGTTTATCTTCAGTCCATTGGGACATGGAAATCAATGGTGAATAGAAATTTGAGACTGGGCCACACAAGGAAAAGCATGCATACAAGATGATGCTAGTACTATACCACGATGGTTCCTCCTCATCCTGGAGATCCTCAACGTTGCTGTTCCTCCATTTCTCCAAATGTAGTTTTTGGCCAAGTCCAAATAATCAGCACACTTTTTTGATTTGCATCTCCAACATGTATATCAGCAAACTCCACACAGAATAATATAAAACTCACCAGTCATCCATAAAGAATCCCAGGAATGGCGTATCCAGACTATGAACAGTTCTACCCATCTGTGCTATGGATATATCCTAATAAATGGACATACCAGTTCCCAGTCTTTTCTAAAGAAAAGCATGCCTACAAGTTGATGATGTTACCACCACCATGCTTCACTGTCGAGAAGGTGTCCTCATGGTGAATAGCATTTTACTCCAAATGGGCCAAACTGTTCAAAATTGGTGTTATCACACCAGCAGTGGTGTGTCCAGGCTACAGCTGCCTTTCTGCCCATGAACTTTGTCTTGAATTTTTCTTCCAATCTGAACTGTGGACTAATAACCTGCTTACAACTTTTTGGTACCTGGATATTATGGATGACATGAAACCCTAATTAATTCCATTTAATGTCAATGTTTGAGGGGATTAAATGTAATGTTTAAAAAAATGTTAAATCGTAAAAGGTTGCATGTGCTTCGCTTGGTTTCTCTAATGGACATGAAGATACATCAGGAGACTCTGGACCTGAGAGTACGTCGTAGTCTGAAATTGCAGATTCCAAATCCATATTTCATTCCAGTTTTCATTTACACCTCACAGTATCATGGGAATAACGAAATATGTGAAGCTTTTGGGTGTCTATAATTAATCTTTATGATGAGAGGAATATTGGACTTTTTTTTAAAGGACGCTATTGCTATGAAGATTTCGGCGGCGAAGATTATTTTGAAAGCCGAGCAGCAGTAAGTCAAGGTAATTGGCCTTAATATCGAAATGGCTCGGCTCTCGTCTGAGGGGATTCATCATTTAATTTTATCTTCCTCGTAAATAGTGAGGAAATTCAGGTGCATTTAAAATGCCGACTGATTCTTAAACGAGAGCGTTTGGAACAAATTATCGTCATGAAGCCTGGAAGTGCGCGATATTAATCTACATTGTGTGTGTCCTGGCCCTGGAGCATCACTGACTGAAGCATGCAATGTTTTTTGGGCCTCATTTATCAACCTGAACAGGAACGAATTGATTCGTAAATTGGTAAATTGTCTAAAGGAGCATTGATGCAAGAAATGTGGCATAAATGACGATCCGGGCAGTTCAGAAAAACATGGGGAGAGCTTGTGCAAATTTCTTTATTTACGTGAACCTTGATTGTTAGCCCTCAAATCGTATCCTTTAGCAAAATCACTCATTAAATTCCATTCATTTTGTTGTGAAACCCAGTCAGTGTGTATCATTAGTGTGTGTCTACAAAAACATTCCCCCACTTTACATCTCAACTAAAACTGATATCTAAGGCCTATTGTGTTAGTGTTGATTAGTTTGGAGACACAATAATTGAGACTAAAGCCTTTCTGGTTCGAGTGAGTGAAAGAGACATGAGACAACAAGTGAGACAGATTGAGATATGAAGCGAATCCTGAATGTCATTTTATGGCTCTGTCATTCGTGAAAGCGGGATGTGGCGTAACATCAAAAGAAAGTGCACATCATTATATAAAAATCAATCACTCTGTCCGTTTGTGTGTATAGTGAGTAAGTGTGTGTGCGTGTGTTTGTGTGTCTGACTGTCTGTTTGTGTCCTGACCTACTTGAGGAAGAATATAATCCCGAAGCCATTCATGCCACAAGGACAGACGAGAAAATTGCCTCGATATCCCTCTGACATACAAACCTACAACTACAAACCTACAATGAGCAGTGAAGCACTGACACACACACGCACGCACAAAAACACACACACTAGATATATCCATGCATTCTTAACCATAGCATCTTAACCCCACGATCTACTTGTCCATAATGTATTATGGAAACTATATTTAGAAGCAAGTCTCTAATCTGATTTGTTCGATGTTGATTAATTTGCTGGCAATAATTCTGGCTTTAATCCAAATCACAAAATCAGGTCCACAGGTAAAGTTTTCTGGAAGGAGATGAGGAAGGAATCTCTGGTTTCAAAGTCACAAGCTTTTCCGTTGACTATAATTAAAAAGGCTGGAGAGGAAAGGACTGTTTACAGCTGCTGTATCGTTATTTATTAACGATAACAGCATTACATGTGAACAGACTATTAAATAACTCCACAAGTTCTTTCTTTTCAAGTGAAATTGTCATCTTGTGCCAGTCCTCTTCCACTTGGGTGTCGAATGTCCACACACCAAGCCTGATGGGTATTTTTTTAGCTACTACTATACTAGTATGTGAATAAACATCTGCATGTGATTGGTTGAGAAAGGACGGGCTTGAAAATGTCATAAAATTTTATCTGCTATGAAAGAAAAGCTTATTTAAGAAGTGTGTGTGTGTGTATGGTGTTTCAGTAGACATCTCACTCCCTTAGACTGAGCCAGGAGCACCATACATAATGTGTAGATTTGCAAGTCTGTGTGTGTGTGTGTGTGTGTGTGTGTGAGAGAAAGTGAGTGTGTGTGTGTGTGGCAGGGGAACAAATCCTGCCAGGGGCAATATTCGTGGCCTGCATGCTCACATGCCCTGCCATGATGTGTGTGTAGCCGGGGGTCTTATCTCTGATTAGCTATGCAGGTGAGTATGTCCGTGTGTGTGTGTGTGTGTGTGTGTGTGTGTAGAACCACTACTTGTTGGCTGACTGATATCAGGCCAGTGTTTTGGTTTGCAGAACTGATGCTACTGTGTCTGAGGTCTTGTATCGTTGGCATCAGAGAGGTGCATCACCTGTGACAATACAAAGCTATTTTCTAGCACTTTCTATCTCTCTCTCTCTTTCTATTTCTTTCATACAAGTTTCTCCTCTTTCATTTCCTCTGCTCGTTTCCCTTCAACAGCGGATGTTTGATCGTATCGAGTCATATCTCTGGTCTTTCTGCCGTACACCGTACTCACACAAGAGTCTGATCTGATAGCGCTGGACTTGTATCAGACTGGGAATCTCTGGGTCAGAGACGGATAATGGAGAGGAAGAAAGAGCGTGTGCATGCAGGTGCATGTGAGATAAACTGCTAATATGAGCAGGTCCATGAACTACAAAATTTACAGCACTTCCATCTATTCCCATTTTTGCATGAATTACTTTCTTGAAACATAATTCTCCATGATTCCTTCATTATTATGAAAATGTTACATTTCAGACCCACGGCTTTCACTTAAGCGGTGTCCCAAATGACATACATGTAGGGCACACTATGCACTCACACTTCACAATCACTGTATAAATCTAGGTTAAATTAGTTTAAGTAGTTTGTCTCTCTTTCAGATGGAATATGAAACAGTGTGCACTTAAAATTCTACAAGTCCAGTCCAGTCTCCTTCAGTTTCCTCGACACAAACACTCAAAGCTCTGGTCATTTTACGGGAGATTTTACAAATATCGAAGATGGCAGTCCTGCAGCGAGCCCTGTGTGTGCTTTATTCTTTTTTTTTTCTTTGGTTTCATTCTGGATTCACATTCTCTGTGTTTTGTTTTTTTTTTTGCTCAGAAATAGAAGAGAGAATAAAAACGAACAGAAAAACAAATCAGAGCTCCAGTGCCGGGGCTTCTCTCATGCTCTGTATGCGGAAAAACAAATTACAATTTCTGCCAGTGGTTTTGCTCCTCGGTGTGCTTCTATTACAAAGTGTTTATAGTGTGTGTGTGTGTGTGTGTGTGTTTAAGTGAAAGGAATAGCTACCATACTCTCGATCCAGACTTAATATAGTATGAGAGGGTCTCTAAAGGAGTCACAGAAGTTTGAGTCACTGTGTTTATGCTCGTGTACATCCGTGCTTCTTAATAACCCAAACAAGATGAGCAACTCTGCATCCGTTTACATTCTTATATCATATCATTCTTACATTAATTTGTAAGAGATGCCAAAATATTAATAAATAATAAATGCATTCATTATTATTATTATTATTATTATTATTATTATTATTATTATTATTATTATTATTATTATCATCCAAGCACTCTTCTCATGGCTATTTCAAGTTGAACTAAAGAGACAGACAGACAGACAGACAGACAGACAGACAGACAGACAGACAGACAGATAGATAGATAGATAGATAGATAGATAGATAGATAGATAGTTATTATCATTAATAGAATCAGTAATAATACAGGCGCAGATGCAATCTACGGGGTCCAAGCACTCCTCATATAGCTAGTTCAAGTTAGACTAACAAGATAGATAGATAGATAGATAGATAGATAGATAGATAGATAGATAGATAGATAGATAGATAGATAGATAGACAGACAGACAGACAGACAGACAGACAGACAGATAGATAGATAGTTATTATCATTAATAGAATCAGTAATAATACAGGCACAGATGTGATCTACAGGGTCCAAGCACTCTTTACAAGGGTTCAAGTAACAATAAACATACAAATAAATAAATAGTTCCTGCTACTGTTTCATGCCTCAAAACAAATCCTATATGAAATGCCTGCTGAAAGCTGATTGGCTGATGTTGGCTATTTTAATACACCAAATCTTTCTCAGCTCAATCTGACCTTGGGCTCCTAATAAAGGTACATTTTTGTTAAGCTCCGCTCCCTACCGATGACCACACAGCACATACATACAACTCTTTGTAAATTCTATTAATTAAAGTAAAGTCTGACAGTACAAACTGTTTACAAAAGTCAACAAGTATAAGTCTCTGACCAATTCATAGAATGCAAAGCAAAGAAAACTAAAGAAACCTGCAACTCACTGGTGGCATTGGTCAATCGGAAGGTGACCGATGTATCCGGGATGTCACAAACGTTGCGGACGGACACCTGACACGTGTAGTTCGCAAAGTCCTGAGGCCGAAGATTCTTCAGCTTTAGCACCTTAGTCTCACCCTGTAAACACACACACACACACTCACCATTACCACTTATCCTCAGACAAGAAATTAAGCTGATTCTGAATATTATTATATATATTTTTTCATTTATTTATTTTTTTATTATGAACACAAAAACCCACTGCTGTACTTATATTGCATCACATCCCAAACATGGCTGTGTCCCAATCCATCAGTACGCTAGTTGTTAGATACAGTGTGTTGCATAAGTATTCACCCCCCCTCTTGAACTTGTCTACATTTTATAGTGTCATACCCTAAAAGCAACAGACCTGACTAGAAATTAAACATTATAAATCCTCACAAAATAGCCTATTACACTGAACTGGAGTATAATCTGCAAAATTATTTACCAATAAATGACCCATAAAAGAACATAACATAACAAATGACCAATAATATGTCTTCAGGCCGGTCATGTGACACGATGCCATTGCTTCATTTTTGGAAATCACTTCAATATTTATGGAGCAATAATTTTAAAAAAAAACACGGTTTGTGAATATTAAATATTCCTGAGACTCCAAATAAATAATTGTCATTAAAATGATGCATTACAAAGCCGCCAGTTCTCTCTGTCTCCTCCCACTGCTTTCTCATAGAGCAAACTGGTCTGGACTGGTAATAATGGCATCCAGATCATGACTTTCCCACATCTCCATGCTGCCTGACCCCGGAGAGACCACAGAGAACACAACTGTCACAGGCACGAACACCTCGGCCGCACCCCCGCGCTCCCAATCACCGGACTTTTAATCGCACCACCTGCACTCAATCACACGGCGCCTACTTAAAGCCCTCACCCACAGAGCCCAGCGGCTAGTATTAAAACTGTTGATGCTAGATTACCGAGTTACTGCTCCAGAATTCTTGAGTTGGATATTTCCTTTTGTCGTACTGACTTTTTCCCTGCCTTAGTTATTAAAGCCGTGTTGGATCTGCTCACTGTCTCCGAGTGTGTTGTGACAACAACAGGACGTTTCTTTTCATTTCCAAATATTCCTCATGCTTCTGTGGTGCAAATCCGGTACCCTGTTAGTGGTCTAAATGATAAGGGCATGTAGTATAATAAATAAAATAAAAAAAAAACACAAAACAGAGCTTCACAGCAGTCTATAATTAGAATGACTGAGAGGGGCATTAGGTTTGAATGAAGCGTGATTTCACTGATTGGGAGCGTCAGGTTTTTATCGATATTATTGTAAACGGCCTGTTTGAGATGTATTAAGAATGAGCTTGATTGCATTATGTTGTGTTTAACCAAATAGATGTTTTTGAATGGCGACCAGGGAGGGTTAGTGTTCTGCTTCTTATATTGGAAAAAATAATAGATTGCATGGTTGTGTACAAGCAGGAAGTCCAGTGATTTAGTATTCCATCAGAAATACTGCCTCACCTGTTGAACAATTATATATTAACTATATATTATATTTTCATAAAGGCAGAGTTTTACAGCCATTCTTTTCCTGAATAAGCTCTAAATAATGCCCAGAAATAAACTTACTAAATAAACAAACAAACAAACAAATAAATAAATAAACCTACTGTTATTATTATTATTATTATTATTATTATTAAGAAGATAAAAAAGAAGGCTAAATTCCAAGTTACACAAAACACTAAAGAGGTGAATTAATTAAGTAAACATATTATTATTATTATTATTATTATTATTATTATTATTATTATTATTATTACAAAAAAAGGTTTATAAGATAAGAAATCCAAGAAATCCAGTCCTCCAGGGCTCTACAGCTTTATAATCATTTTGACCAATAGTTTGTCGCGTAGTTGACGAGACGTTCATTGCTATCCAACGGCTAATTTTTCAATCTCACGTATTTCCCCTTTGTTGTCACACGATGTACACTTCCATGATGTTTGACGTTTTGCTGTCTGATGCTACCGAGTGGTTTTCCTTAAGGCTTTCATATCATATAGTGTGAAAGGTTCCTCTACCCACAGTGTGAAGAGCCCTGAAGAAGCGAACTGTAACGTACCGTCAGACGTAGGGGTATTAGAATCCATACGCGGATGATGTAAAGGGCCAAAGGCTAAGATCTTGGTCGAGGTCACAGAAAAGATAGAGTCGAAAACCAGAAAGCAATGAAGAGAAAGTCAAAACCAAAACGCTAGTCCAAGAAACGAAGTCAGAAGAAAAACGAGCAAGGTCATACACGAGGAAACGAGACTATAGATAAATCAAGGTTTGGCAGGTAACACAAAGGAAATAATGCTTCGCAATGAAACTAGGATAGCGTGCGGTTTATATAGGTCATAGAACCGGAAGTGAACAGAAACAGTTAATATTCGGGCGACGGCTCCCTCTGGCGTTCAGGCCTCGTGACAGAACCCCCCCATCTAAGAACACCTCCAGGTGTTCCGCGTCGAGGGCGTCTGTGGGGAAAGTTCTGGTGGAATTCGTCTATGAGAGCGGGGTCCAGGATATCGCTTGCATTGACCCAGCATCGCTCCTCTGGGCCATATCCCTCCCAGTCCACCAAGTATTGGAGGCGGTGGCCCTGACGACGCGAGTTAAGAATGGTGTGGACCCGATAGGCGAGGGAACCGTCAATGTCCAGGGGAGGGGGTGGCTCATGGGCAGAGGGGTCCGCGGTCTGTGGCTCGTGATAGGGCTTGAGCAGGGATACATGAAAGGTGGGTGCGAGGCGGTAGGAGGCGGGCAGCTCTAGGCGAAACGAGACGCGATTGACCTGGCGGATGATCTTGAAGGGGCCAATGAACCTGGGGCTGAGCTTACGACATGGCAGCTTGAGTTTCAGGTTGCACGTGGATAACCAAACCTTTTGACCCACTTGGTAGGTAGGGTGGGGTTGGCGTCGGCGGTTGGCTTGCATCGCCTGTCTACGTATAGCCCGATGAAGGCGAACATGGGCTCGTTCCCAGATCCCCTGGCTTCGCCTGGACCATTCGTCCACCACGGGGACATCAGAGGGCTCCCCGGACCACGGGAACAGGGGTGGTTGATAGCCAAAAACACATTGGAAGGGTGTCAGCCCCGTAGAGGAATAGGTGAGGGAGTTCTGAGCGTATTCGGCCCATGGGAGGAATTCACTCCATCGATGCTGTTCCTTGCTGCAGTAAGCCCTCAAGAACCTTCCTAGTTCTTGGTTCAGACGTTCGGCCTGCCCGTTAGATTGGGGGTGGTATCCTGAGCTCAGACTGACCTTGATTCTCAGTTGCTTGCAGAACTCCTGCCAGACCCTGGAGGTGAACTGTGGGCCCGATACAATGTCCTCGGGGAGCCCAAAATTCCGGAAGACGTTGTGGAAAATTGCCACGGCAGTCTCCATGGAAGTAGGTAATCCCTTCATGGGAACTAATTTGCATGCCTTGGAAAATCGGTCAATGATAACCATGATGGTTGTGAAACCCTGTGATTCGGGGAGGTCAGTGAGAAAATCAATAGAAATGTGAGACCAGGGACGGCGTGGGACGGGTAGGGGCTCCAACAGGCCTTCAGGCAGATGGCGATCGGTTCGGGACTGGGCACAGACAGAGCATGAGCGTACAAACCTTTCCACATCCTGGTGAAGAGAAGGCCACCAAAAGGTGCAACGCAGCAATTGGGCCGTACGATGGATGCCGGGGTGGCCGGAGCTGGGGCATTCGTGCGTCCACCTGATCAGTCTTAGACGGTACATGGTGGGAACATAACGTTTGGAGGGGGGACAATTTGGGGGGGGAGCCTCGGAGGTGTAAGCCCTTTCAATTTCTCCTATGAAATCCCAACGAATGGGGGCTACTAAAACGGATGGTGGGAGTATACTACTGGGGTGTGAGGGTGATTCGCTGACCTCATGGATTCTGGAGAGAGCGTCAGCGTCCTGTTCTTTGTGCCGGGACGATAGGTGACCGTGAACTTGAACCGTGAGAAAAATAAGGCCCACCTGGCTTGGCGTGGGTTGAGGTGCTTAGCTTCACGGAGGTACGCCAGGTTACGGTGATCTGTGAGTATGAGGAACGGGTGAGCTGCCCCCGCCAACCAATGTCTCCATTCCTCGAGGGCCACCTTCATAGCTAGAAGTTCCTTATTGCCCACGTCGTAATTCAATTCCGCCGGTGTTAGTTTCCGAGAGTAGAAGGCACAGGGATGTAGTTTGCCGGACTCTGGTTGGCGTTGAGAAAGTACTGCTCCCACCCCGCTGTTCGAGGCGTCCACTTCTACTGTAAAAGGTAAGTCGGGTCGTGGATGTCGGAGTATAGGGGCGGAGGAGAAGCTGTGCTTAAGCTTATCGAAGGCTGTTCTGGCTTGATCAGTCCATTTTAGTTTCTGTGGTTTCCCCTTTAATAACGAGGTCAGGGGACTGGCTATGGTGCTATAGTTCCGGATGAAACGGCGATAAAAGTTAGCAAACCCCAGGAATCGTTGGAGGCCTTTAATATTGGTGGGCTCAGGCCAGGACATGATCGCGGATACTTTTGACTGGTCCATCTCCACCCCTGTTTGTGAAATCACGTAACCGAGAAACGTGATGGAGGAACGGTGGAACTCACACTTCTCCAACTTCACGAAGAGGTTATGGGTTGCCAGGCGGTGGAGGACTGCTCGAACGTGGGAAACATGTAGTTTCAAGTCTGTTGAGTAGATCAAAATGTCGTCAATGTAGGCTATAACGTGGCTGTGGAGCATGTCCCTGAATATCTCATTTATCATAGATTGAAACACCGCCGGGGCGTTGGTGAGCCCGTACTGCATGACTAGGTACTCGTAGTGTCCATTAGTGGTGTGGAAAGCAGTCTTCCATTCGTCTCCTTCTCTTATCCTGATCAGGTTGTAGGCACTGTGTAGGTCGAGTTTGGTGAACACCTTGGCCCCCTGTAGTTGTTCAAGGGCGGTTGGAACTAAGGGGAGAGGATAAGGGTAGGGCACGGTGATAGCGTTCAAACCGCGATAGTCAATGCATGGGCAGAGCCCTCCATCCTTCTTTTCCACAAAGAAGAAACCCGCCGCCGCCGGAGATGTAGAGGGCCGTATATAACCCGCTGCAAGGGCTTCTTCGATGTAGTCCTCCATACCTTTCTTTTCTGGAATGGAGAGAGGGTAAACTCGGTTCTTGGGAGGGACGGCATTGGGGAGGAGTTCAATGGTGCAGTCCCATGGTCTGTGTGGTGGGAGCCTGGCTGCTTTTTCCTTACTAAACACTTCACGTAGTTCGTAGTATTCAGGAGGGAGCAAAGTGGGGCTGGACGAGGCTGGGCTTTCAATGGAAGTAGCGAGGCATGGACGTGGAGTGCGGTTCAAAAAACAGTTCTTTATGCAAAAAGGGGCCCACTTTCGGAGGTCACCGTCCTTCCAGGAGATGTCTGGGTCATGAAGCTGTAGCCATGGAAGGCCCAGCACTATGGGGTTGGACGGGGAGGAGATGACAAAGAACGATAAACGCTCATGATGGAATAATCCCAGTTGGAGGTCGATAGGTTGGGTTTGCCGAGAAATGAGGCCCCCTCCGATGGGCTGATCGTCAATGGCAGTCACTCTGAGCGGGGGAATGCATGGGACTGTGGGGATGTGTAGATCGCGCACCAGCATCTCGTCCATGAGATTGACCGCCGAGCCCGAGTCAATTAGTGCTGTGACAAAAAACTGAGAATGAGCAAGGAGAAGATATGCCGGAAGAGAAACTTTGGATAAGTGAACTATGTTTTCTACCTGTGGCGTAGATGATTTTTCAGGACATCGGAGCACTCTATGACCGGGTTTTCCACAGTAGAAGCAGAGGTTGAGTTTAATACGCCGTTCACGCTCCTCTGCTGTAACTCGTGCCCTTCCCAGCTGCATGGGTTCAGAATAATTCTCTGTGTGCGGTCGCTCCTCCATTTTATAACGCGGCAGGGGGCGTGAGGTGGCGGCTGTAGGGCGGTGCTGGCGACGCAGGTTATCCAGACGGATGGCAGTGGAAATATATTGGGACAACGTGACGTTCGTGTCGCGGCATGCCATTTCTGCTTGTAACTCCGGGTTGAGCCCCTCGCGGAAGACCGCCATGAGTGCAGTGTCATTCCATCCCGACTGCGCTGCCAACGTGCGAAATTTTATAGCATAATCCGCGGCGGAGTCCCTCCCCTGGCGTAATTCCAGCAGCTGAACGGAAACATCCTTGCCGCCCGCTGGGTATTCGAACACTTCCCTTATAAAATTAGCGAAATAATCCGCGGATGATTTAACTTGGGGGTCAGAATCCCAAACTGCTGCTGCCCAATCTAGCGCTCTACCAGTTAGTAAGGATAATATGAACGCGCACCTGGTTCTTTCGTCGCGGTAAGCCTCAGGTTGGTGAGCGAAATAGTTATCACACTGACGAAGAAAACCTCGGCAACGATCGGCGGATCCGTCAAACTTCTCAGGAAGGGCAAAACGAGGAAGTTCGCGGCGGGTGTCATGCGCTGGCGCGGCGGCGGCTGCCTGATCCAGTGGCTGCTGCTGGAGCTGGTGGTTAGCTGCTGGAGCTGGTGGTTAGCTGCTGGAGCTGGTGGTAATGCCGCCACAGTGCCGCTTGCATATCCGCTGGACTCATTTCTGGCGAAGCATTCTGTAACGTACCGTCAGACGTAGGGGTATTAGAATCCATACGCGGATGATGTAAAGGGCCAAAGGCTAAGATCTTGGTCGAGGTCACAGAAAAGATAGAGTCGAAAACCAGAAAGCAATGAAGAGAAAGTCAAAACCAAAACGCTAGTCCAAGAAACGAAGTCAGAAGAAAAACAAGCAAGGTCATACACGAGGAAACGAGACTATAGATAAATCAAGGTTTGGCAGGTAACACAAAGGAAACAATGCTTCGCAATGAAACTAGGATAGCGTGTGGTTTATATAGGTCATAGAACCGGAAGTGAACAGAAACAGTTAATATTCGGGCGACGGCTCCCTCTGGCGTTCAGGCCTCGTGACACGAACGTTCCTCAAGGATGATTCTCTGGATGACGAGATTTAGGTTTCTAATGATTCTACCTGGTTTTTAAGAGCTCCTCGTGGACAAGCCGAAGAACTCTTTAGTGTAGATTTAACTATTTTTAAGGACGATTAAAAGAAAAAAAAACATGCAGTTTCTTTCTAGCTCCATCTCCATCTCATCTGTTTTTTTTTTGTTTTTTTTAAATACCAAGATTTATTTCCCCCGAACATCTGTAAACTCCAGTCTGGGTCGGTTGTACCAGATGCAGATGGTCTGGTACCAGAGATCTTTAAGTTCTTCACAAAAACATGTTCACTGTAAAGTTTTATGCAAAACAAGGAACAGGGTTAATTAAAAAAATAATAATAATAATAATTTTTTGGATTTGTCTCATCTTTGTTTTTTCATGATTGTGGACGATCCTGGTTTGTTGTTTTAAAAAAAATTAACTTTCTAAAATTAAAAATAAAAAAGGCCGATGAATGAGAACTTTTTCCAGAACATTTCATGAAAAAAAAATGCAAAGTATCGTTCATTAATAAATAAAATTAAAAATAATAAATAATAAAATAAAAAAATCATCTTTAAAGAGGGATCGTTTAAGCATACTACTATATTGCATGTTTTATCACATTATGGCATTTTTAGGGGGGTTCCAATTGGTTGCCTGTGCCATCAAAAACAAACAAACATACATACAAACAAACAACTAAATTTGAAAAATAAATAAATAATAAATAAATACTTTTTTTAAATATGTAAATATATTTTTAAAAATAATAATAAATAAATAACCAACAAATAAATAAATAAATAAGTATATTTTACAAATAAATAAATAAATACATTTACAAATAATAATTAAAATCAATTAATCAATTTTAATAATAAATCAATTAATAAATAAATAAAAACCATCTTGCTTTGAAACAAGTGTGCAATCACAAAAGTTTGCCCGATAACAAAACAAATAACATCATCCTCCACACTCATGTAGCAGTAAATCACTGCCAGACTTCTGGAGACGTCTTAAAAAAACGATACAACAGAATTCTCTGAAAATCAGAAATGCCAAGAAACGGTGCACAAGCTTAACCAGCTTCTAAACAAACATCACCAGAATATCATTCTTAGTTGTCCGGGGCTTTAGAAAGCAAACTGGAACTGAAATGTTGTGTACCTGTGTGTATAACGGTTCGTAGATGTCCACGCCGTTGTCTTTGCTCTGCTCGATGGGAACGTTGCCTCGTTTCCAGATGAAGCGAGCCGGAGGGTTGGAGTTGACGGTACAGCGCAGGAACACTGTCTTCTCCTGGTAGTAGTTACCTCTTACATCACTGATAGTCTGGTGTACAGTGAGCATGGGTTTATCCAGATCTGGAATACACACACACACACACAGATATCATGAGTAACAGACACTCATAGGAAGACTAGAAAGACACACTGACTGTGTGAAGGTCTATCAGGATATAAGGACTATTTTGTTTTACTCAGAACATTAAAAAATGTGACCTTCCATATTAATAAACCGTAAGTGATCTAAAAAAGCGAACACATGCTAACAATCCGAGTGATTAAAAATAAACCAGTGCTGGAATTCTTTGCCATGTTACACAACACAGTGTTAGATGATGGACCTCAGATTCTCCGGGCTTCAATTCTTCTTCTTTTTCTTCCTAATTTGGCGTTTTTTTCTAAAAGAATTTTTATCTAGCCTACTAACCAGGAATAATATATATTCATAGAAACGTTCCAAAAACCTTTTTTTTTTCCTACACAAATATTTGTATCTTCAAAGTAAATTCTCACTCATTATTTTAGAGCAGCCATAAAGTCATTCATTTGTTTACACTGTTTTAAAATGTCCCCCAGTGTTGAGATAAAAAAAAGGGTTAAAATCCAGTAAAATTGTTGATTAATAAGACTTTTTCGTTGATGACGTTAATGCTTGTTGATTTATTTAGTCTATTTCCGAACGTATTCGCCGTGTAGGATACATGAGTGATGTTTGGTTACAAAAAAATCCACACACATCTCACATAACTCTACACTATTACCATCCCAACACACACACACACACACACTATATAAATATACACACACTACACCTTAAACTGATATAATGACAGCGGTTTGTAATTTACTGGATGCATTAAACCGAGTCAAACGATTTCTATGTCATGATTTCACTTTATTTATTTATTTATTTATTTATTTATTTATTTATTTAGAAATCAATTAATACAAATGTTTGACTGTGTTTGAAATCAGGTTCGAACTTTTCCTGAGTTAATTAGAATTCCTTTACACAGAGGCTTGTACACACAGAAATACACTTCTTCGCTTCTCTAAGAGAAACAATCCATTTTCAATTAGTTTTTTTTTTCTTATCCTCAAACAAATCCGCCTTCTTATATGTGAACCGGTCCGTGAAGGAACTTCCTGCTCCTGTATGCCGTGTTTGTGACACTTTAGATATCGTGTAGCTTCGTCTACTTGACTGCTCACCGATCTGAAGGTAATTAGCGTGGAGGAATTTTCCCTTTCCTTTTTTTTTTCCTTTAAATTACGTGTTTGGTTTTTAAAAAAGCATGCTTTAATTAGTTAATGCCAGTAATCAGACTCGTCATTACGCTTGACAATGATGCTTGACAAGCTGGGATGGATTGTTGAGCTGGAGGTTTATATTTAGATGAATATACACATAAAACACACACACACACACACAACCAGAAGAAGCAATAACACAACAGCTAGAGAGTGACGGAGAAAGTGAGACAATTCAGACGCAGTGATAATGTGTGAAGAGAATGAGATGGAAGAGTGTGTGCGTGTGTGTGTGTGTGTGTGTACATATGCGTGGGTATCTACCAGAGATAAAACATGTGTATCGATGTCCTTGCTCTCCAGAGCATGTGTCTAATTAATGAAAAAAAAAAAAACACATGTAGGTGGAAAGGAGCACGCAGAGAGCAGTTACTCAAGCATGAGCTGCGATCTCACGGGGAAATACTCGCTTATCATCACACACATAACCGGAACACGTCTAAAACACAAAGCAGCAGTAAAAGCGAGTGATAATAAACGCCCTAAAGGACAAGGATGAATTTCTGCTTTTCTGTTCGGTGGACAAAAGCCTGATGATGTGTGGTGTGTAGGATATACAGCTGCTGTTAATGCTGAAGTGTACAGCACATACACACACACACACACCACACACACACACCACACACACACTTTTCTAGTACTACAGTCTACAACGAACAAATCAACTGAGCCATCAACCACAGATGATGGCTTTGGAGAAAAACCTCTTTAAAAATAAATAAATAAAAAACTAAATAAATAAATAAATAAATAACGTGAAGGAATAAGAGAGAGAGATTGATTTCTTGGGTTTGAAAGATCAGACTCGTGTGACCCGAGTGAGCTCAGAAACGAGTCGCTGAGCATTTAATAGGCCATGAGACTATATGCTGAAGAGTGATTTTTATGTTACATTAGAATGATTGACGTTCTACAAAAAAAATAAAAAGTGAAGAATATTTCATGAGTGAGTTGATCAGTAATATCAATCATAGTCCAAACTAAAGCTGGGTGATGTCATACGTAGGTCAGTGTGGCTGAATGTTGGAATCTGATTGGTCAGGAGGTGTGCTGTATGTTCATATAGGGGATAGGGGATGTGGCTAAGACGTTGGACGACAGATCGGAAGGTTGTGAGTTCAAATCCCCCTCAATTGCTCGGTTGTATAAACATGGGATAAAATGTAAGTCGCTCTGGATAAGGGCCAGAAATGCCAGAAATGTAAAAGTAAATGTATAGCAGCCCGAGAAGTTCTGGTTGTAACATGAATGATAGGTTAATATCGATGCGTGTGTTCGGATATGGTATGGTTTCTAGAGGAACCGCTCGTACACAAAGAATAAAAAGACCAGATTTAAGAAAGAAAAAAAAAAGTAGGCAGCGTATGTCTACTGGAGCCATGATAAACCTTCAATAAAGCAAAAAAAAGTCTTACTCACACGCAACTGGTGCAGTGGATGTCTTATAAAATAGCACACTGGTAGGCACGGGAAAGAGAGAAAAGAGTTTCATTCGTTCTGCTGCGCAACAGGAGCCACCACTTTCCAAGAAATCTCAGAGAGGAAGGGTCTCGAATATTCACATACACTTTTATAGACATCTTTCTAAACCAGAGATTTAGGGAACAGGAACTAATTCCTTATAAGGTAACAAAAACCTTCATTGGCTACTTACTTTTGTCTTTCTCAGGTAAGCATACTTTGATTTTTTTTCTTTCTCCATCAGTTGGTTAGCTGCACCCTCTGTTCTGACCATGGCACAACAATTCTACATTCTACTTTTACATTTTTCCATTACACTGGCTTCATTTAACCTGAAATATTTTCAGACAAAAAGTCTGTTCTTCTAAAACACCTAGAACAACTAATTTACACACAACCCCTAATTCGCACTTGCACACAAACTTCTATACACAGAGGAACACAAACTGAAGCAGGCCAGGCTTTTGATCCGATCTGCCGAGTGTCAATTATTCATAACTCCACACAGTGTCTCGATCTGGAACGACTCCGACGTCTCACAATGCAAAAGAAGGATGCAAAGAAAATATTTTCCCGCTTCTTGTGCGGTTATTTACCATCATTAAACTTCTTGTGTTCAGCTGTAATGCAAATGAAGAAAAACTGTGGATCAATGCAGTCATTTTAATTAGCAGCTAATCCTCAGGGATTATTTACGTTTACAGATGCAAAAAATAAAATAAAACAAAATTAAATTAAATAAAAAAATAATACAATAAAATAACTAATAACAATTATTATTATCAAATTAAAATGAATACAATTTAATTATATTATATTAAATATCGAAGTTTTTACGCTTTTCTTAGCAATCTCCATCGTCTCGATCTTGCTGCTCCTTTTTCCGACGCTCTTCAGGATGAAGGGCTTTCGTTTTTTCTCAGTAACAAAACAACTCGCTTTTTTATATCCATCAACTATATAAGAAGAAAAACGAGACAGATTGGTGAGGGAATGACGTACAGCTGCTAAGTGCTAACAGGAGCTTAGTAGCTATCAATGCATAAAAATGTTTCTGTGGTATAAAAGGAAGAAAACACTTTGCTGAAGCTGTTAGGAAAATAATAAAAGTTTTATTCCTCGTATATATATTCGGTCAAACAAACTCGTGCGCCACCGGGAAGTGCGAAGGAAGTGCGACGTTTATGTCTAGGCCGTTTAAGACGAAAACAAATACAGTGCAAAAATATTAGCTCTGTCTCATGTTACATTGTTTGAAAATGAGGTCTATAAATAGTGTAATCTGACACAGAGCTCAGGAGAAATAGATGATTAGGTGCGCAGCAAGGAAGCTCGTGTCCATCAACTGATAATTCCACCGCAATGATTCCTGCCTTCATATTCCAAAACCCCAAAAAAATGAAAGGAAATGATTTCCTGGTACCGTAGCCTGGCCTGTGTTTACAAGCACACGCATAAATATGGCTGGCGTCCAAGTAAAACAGATCCTTTTATAGCTCCATCACCTTCATCACCTTATAATGCGGTTAATATATGAGCTGCCTGAGAAACCGAGTCAATTCACTTTTATCAATTAGTCAGTTTCGCCCCTCAGCGCTTGCTCCTAATGTGCTCCGGATCCATAATGTATTTAAATGATGCCTTCAGGTGATGCAATAACCAAATAGCAATGCAGATCTTTTTTTTTTTTAATTAGATTTATTATGCAGCTGAGAATGTTATCGATTCAGGAGATAACAGCTTCTCGATCGATGGCTGGGTATCAGAGGAATGTTAATATGATGTGACCTAAAGCTTAGGCTTATCATGTGCTCAGGTGTCAAAGTTCATTAGGATTTTAGCTCTAATGACCTTCTGCTGCAATCGCGGGTCAGCTGGAGAGAGTATTAAGGCGTCGTTTTTTTTTTTTTAATCAAATGTTATCAAAAATCAGCCATCCCCTGTCCCTAGGGAACGATTCATGGATAACCATCTCGTATTTAGTTTGATGTGTCTGGTCATTCAATCAATTCCTGATAATCTATTAGTCAGTTTTATCGGTTTTTAAATTTAGACTCACAAACTAATTTTGTTGTAACATACTGATGAAAATGGGTTTTTCTGAAAAACGTAATTAATTAATTAATTAATTAATTAATTAAAAAAAGATTTACCTTTTTTTTCATCCTTTTTTTTTTTAATGAATGAGCCACAATTATTGCATTACCAGAGACTCCTGATATTCAGAAAGTTATGAGATCAAATCCCAACACTTGAGCTGAGCAATGCACTTAGCCCTAACCTTCTCGCCTTCATTAGTCAGAGTGAGTCACGATTTCTTTAGGCTACGTCAGTATGAGTGAATCTTGATCTTTTCATTGTTCTTTATATTTACTTTCGGGTATCTCACTCAGCTACTGTCGGAGGTTTGATTCAATTTGCTTGAATCTGCTACTGGCTGTTGTGTAAATCCATAAAGAAAATATATCACAGTATCTTGAGGACTTTAACATCCAAAAAAGGCAATTTACCTTAAATTTTTATTCTTTTTTCTTTTTTTTTTTTGTTTTATTGTTACTTTTCTGAAATCCAGTCTTTCTATCAGTTTCACTACCAGGTCAGATTAAGAAAAAAGAAACTTAAGAACTTTAAGTTAACTTAAATGCTAAGTTTTAGCCAGTGATGCACGCGCTGTTCATTTTACCTTTTACCAGAGATTTATCCTCAGCTTTCTGAAATGTTAAAAAATCCCATTTATCCTATCGAGCTCAGATCTGCTAGTAATATCGTGCTTTAGTTTATCGCCACTTGGAACTTCAATTTCTTAGAAGCCGAGTTAAGATAGTTAGCCCGCTTTACTTTTTTTTTTTTCCTCCAGGACTTTTGAACAGGAATAGCTTTTCTGCCATTACCTTCATCTTAATTCCTTTTTTGCAATTCAATAACTTGTGCAGGCTTTGCTATTCTGTTCCTTCTCATTATTCACGGGAGCTTTATGTGCAGCCTGAACAGCTCCTAGCTCGCTCTGGGTTTATTAAACTAATTTCAAACTGTTCTCTCTTGCAATAAACACTTATTTATGCGGCGAGACTTGCTCAATACTGCCATGTTTCACGCTGACTTAAAACCTGAGGGTCTTTTTAATTAGTGCAACTGCCAAGGCTTGGGAATCCCACTGTTTAGCTAAAGGGGGGTCAAAGGTGAGCCAAGTGTTTCCAAGGTCAACACTTGCTAAAAAAATTAAAAAAAGTTAAGTGTTCAGGCAAGAGCCGAGTGGTTTCCCAGTGGAGCTACAATAGAGAGGTTCTATAATTGCTTGTATTTCCACTTAGGTTTGTTAATTGGCCTAGATTTTTGGGTTTTGTCACACAAGCATGCAAACACACACACATACTGAAAGATCACAGCTCAGGCTGTCAGCTACAGATGGTAGGTGGTAATGCTGTTTTTAATTGGCCTTTAAGAGTAATGGCTACTGTTAAACGGTGCCTATTTTTGTAAAACATTCACTGCAGAGCGCATCTGGTTGCCATGTCATTCATCTTACTGAACAAGCGATCGACCCTGACAGGAAAATTCAGCCGTTCGATAATGAAATGCACACTGATAGACTCCATATCCTATACTGTTACCTCTAAATATTCTAGCAGCTCTCCATGCATAAAGAGCAGTACACAAGAGAAAGGGAAAGCACATTAAGGATCTTGCACAAGGACCCACACATGGCAGCTTGACAGTGCTGGAATTTGAGCTCATGACCTTATGATCTGAAGGACAAAAGCTCCACTTCCCAACAGGGTGTGCTATTATATACAATAATGTGTAGTGTGGTGTGATGCTCTTACAACATTTGATTAGTATTTGGATGGATGGATGGATGGATGGTTGGATGAATGGATGAGTTGTTGAAAGCAAGTACTGTTAGGTAAAATGTGTTTTGTGCTGTTATAGGACAATAATCAATGATGTGGTTTGTGGTGCTGTTACTACACTACTTTTTTTATTTAGAACTGATAATTATTTGGACAAACAGATGAATAAATGGATGGATAGAGTAGTATGGATGGATGCACGGATGGATGAGTGGGTGGATGGATGGACGGACGGACAGATGGACGGTTGGACGGACGGACGGATGGATGGATGGACAAATTGGTGAGAGATTGGAAGGTTGGGTGAATTTTTTTTTGTGGATAGATGGTTGGTGTGATAGATTGATGAAAGAATGTATGAATGTGTGTGATAGGTAGAGGAAAGAATGGATGGGTGGTTGGTTGGTTGGGTTTGGTGTCTGTATGGATGGACTGATAGATATATGGGTCAGTGGTTGGGTTTGGTAGCTGGATGAGATGTATCTGTCTAGATGGATGAATGGATTAATGAATGGACAGATTGGTGAATGGCTGGTAGGGTTACAGTCTGTTTGGATGGATAGATTGATGAAGGAAGATGATGGTTGGTTGTTTTTGGTGTGTGTATGTATGTGTGTAAGGATGAATGGGTCAATGGTTGGGTTTGGTAGCTGGCTGGCTGGCTAGATAGATGAATGGATGGATAAATGGATGGATAGCTTGGTAAGTGGTTGTTTGAAAGGATAGATTGCTGAAAGAATGGATGAGATGGCCAGATGGGTGAGATGGCCAGATGTGTGTTTGGTGACCGGGTTTGGTAGCTGGCTGGCTGAATGGATGGATGGATGGATGGACAGACTGGTGAGTGGTTGTTTGAATTGATAGATTGATGAAAGAATAGATAAATGGGTGAGATGGGTAGATGGGTTATGTTTGGTGGTTGGGTTTGGTAGCTGGCTGGCTGAGTGGATGAATGGATGGATGGATGGATGGACAGACGGACGGACAGACGGATGGATGGATGCATTGGTGAGTGGTTGTTTGAATGGATGGATTGATGAAAGAATAGATGAATGGGTGAGATGGGCAAAGGGGATATGTTTGGTGGTTGGGTTTGGTAGCTGGCTGGCAGGCTGGATGGATGGATAGATGGATGGATGTTTTTCTCTTCCTGTTGCTGCTCTAATGATTTGCTCTAATATTTTATATTTCTTTTTCCTCTGACCCACAAGAGGACCGAATTCCAAACAAACTAATAGCAGACCATTAAAGACACAAACATGCTTTACTTTATTAGATTTGCATGCTGCATTGCATTTGCTGATTTGTAAACAAACGTTCTTAATTATGGCCAAGAGCCCCACATTATTTGGACCTGTTTTTATTTTATTTTCATTTTTAATTGGCTGATTGCTCAAATATCCTCCTCATCACTGTCCTTTGTATTGTAAATATCTAGTTTGTTGTCTCATCACTATTAGAATCATCAGATAACACGATGCTGAATTTTTTAAATCTGATTGGACATAAGGTGTTGAGTCAGCAACAATACTATAAACTTTCTAATGTTACTATGACAAGAGCTTGAGTTCGTGACTGTTTCTCTGCAACAGCATCTGAAGCAACATCTCCGAGCTTCTCCAGTCCCTGAGAAGGAAGAACCAGGTAGACTTGTGCTAACTCTGAGCCCGAGCATGAGGCATCAGATCCTCCTGAACACAGAAACTTTGTACAGCTCTGTTTACTCGGGAAATGTAAAGGGGAGACACGATGATCTGAGCAGGAGAAGGGAAAGAGACTCTTTTTGTGAAGTTTTTTTTGCTTCTTATTGTCAGCTTATTCATGGTGCTGTTTTTTCACCCCACTGTCGCTACACTGGAGACTTTTCTAAATAACTACCTCATGCTGTTGCCTCGGTGAAGACAACCACTTTTTTTGCACAGCTGTAAATACTCAACAGACATGTCTGGGATTTTTTTCTGTTAAACTGATATTTCCCTAAAATGTATGAAAATAACATGCACAATAAAGTAGGTACTTGAAGTCTGTCTCTCTAGATCACTAGATCTCTGTCTACAATATCTATCTATCTATCTATCTATCTATCTATCTATCTATCTATCTATCTATCTATCTATCTATCTATCTATGTCTATTTAGCTGTCAGTCCATCCTACAAATATCTGTTTGTCCGTCTGTCTGCCTAGATCACAATCTCTGTCTACAACACCTATCTATCTATCTATCTATCTATCTATCTATCTATCTATCTATCTATCTATCTATCTATCTATCTATCTATCTATCCATCCATCCATCCATCCATCCATCCATCCATCCATCCACCCACCCACCCGTCTGTCTGTCTGTCTGTCTGTCTATTTAGCTGTCAATCCATCCTACAAATATCTGTCTGTCCGTCTGTCTGCCTAGATCACAATCTCTGTCTACAATACCTATCTATCTATCTATCTATCTATCTATCTATCTATCTATCTATCTATCTATCTATCTATCTATCTATCTATCTATCTATCTGTCTGTCTGTCTGTCTGTCTGTCTGTCTGTCTGTCTGTCAATCCACCTGCCCATCCATCTGCATGCCCGTTCGTCCGTCCACCTGCCTGTCAGTCTGTAGGCATATTTAAAACACAGATAACTCAGCTGAGAACTGATGCTTTTTTTTCAAGCAAATGTTAACAAGTCCATAAAATAATCCTCCAATAAACAGTTGCAGTTCAATAACCACTACATCATCATTAAACAATCGAACAAACTAAGGGCATTTCAGTCAAAAATAACAAGTAGGACAGAAAAATAACAAGATCTGATGACTCGGTTGCTGCCTTTCTCTGTGCTGTGGATGGATTTTGAAAAGACAATGGAAGCAAATCACAGAGTCTCATCACAGATGTTCAACAATCTCTTTTTTTTTTCCTGAGGAATTGTTCAATTTCCCAGAAGACATTGCTGGAAATATGCAGAACAACATTGCAGCACAGAGTAAAACTGCTCTAAAAGGTAGCACTGCTCCTCATTACCGCTGCTCTCCATAGGTTCAGTGCAGTTTGTGAACAGATTCTCACACTTTAGTGCTTCACTCGGCTCAAACACGTCTGATTCCACTCAGAGCAGCTTCCAGCAAAATGATACCAACTGAACTGTGGATTGTGAAGAGAGTCAGTGGTTGTGCTTCTGTCTTAGTGACTGGAACATTGTGAGTTTAAATAGCACAAGTGCCAAAGAGTCAGTATTATTCTGAGCTCTTTCATATGCTTCATGTCGCAAATGCAAGTGACTTTTGAATGCATTTGTCTCACATATGACCAGCCATCAGGGTGCTTTGAGTGTCTTTTTTATCTGTCTGTCTGTCTGTCTGTCGGCCTGCCTGCCTGTCAACAACTATCTGCTTACAATATCTCAATATACTGTATGGTTTTCTGTCTGTCTGTCTGTCTGTCTCTCTGTCTATCTGTCAACTTAGCTGTCCGCCTTCCTACAAATACCTGTATGTGCCTAGATCACAATGTGTGCCTGTCTGTCTACAATGCCTATCTATCTATCTATCTATCTATCTATCTATCTATCTATCTATCTATCTATCTATCTATCTATCTATCTATCTATCTATCTGTCTGTCTGTCTGTCTGTCTGTCTGTCTGTCTGTCTGTCTGTCTATCTATCTGTCTATCTGACCTTTTTAAATGTGTCATTTGTAATATTCTAAGAAATATAGTTTGTATGGTAACTACATATATAATTATACTTATACAGTAAATAGTCAAAATGGTGAAAATGATTAATTTGCTGTAGTTTCATACACTGTCACATCAAGCTGAGAAAATGAAATCATTCAGTAGTTAAGTGCAATCTGAGCATATGAATATCCTGTATCTTGTAGAATGCATAACTCTGAAGATTCTGAAGCCTCGACCTTGGATATGCCTCCAAGTATCTACTGGATCGGATCCTTCTTTTTAAAGTTCATTTCATCCGTTTCCTGTCTTCCTTCTGTTTTTATCAGCGTGTCGACCTCGTGGATCTCGTTTACGACCAGCGGCTTCGCTCCAAGCCGGGTGTGTATGATATATAAACTTCTCTACTTTATTTTTTTTCCCTTTCACTTTCTCTCTTCCTTTAACCGTTAATTCTTCAAGGGTAAAGCACTCTTTCTCTTTCTTTCTGAGTGCAATAATTGTGTAATAAGGCTCCCAGGATATTATAGAGGAAGTCTGGGGTGTCTAAAATGCCAGACATAATTACACAGAGTTCTTTGGATGAAATGTGAAAAGATATATTTATAAATAATAATAATAATAATAATAATAATAATAATAATAATAATAATCCATTGATTGCTAGTTGAAATGTGAGGAATCAAAACAGTTAGAAATTATCTTCTGTTGCTAGCAACTGTCTGCATTTGTTTACTACTGTAAGTGGGTGTGGCCTAAATGCCTTAAAGGAATATTTATTTATTTATTTATTTATTATTTATCATTTATTATAATTGTTTAATTCATGGTTCTTGTTAAAATTTCATATAATATTTTTAAAAATTAACGTTTAAAAGAAAAGAAAAGAAAAGAAAAGAAAAGAAAAGAAAAGAAAAGAAAAGAAAAGAAAAGAAAAGAAAAGAAAATGATTAATTAAAACTTTGTATTTTTTTTTTTTTTTAAGAATATTTAGCCCAATCTGTGTCTCTGGAGAGTCAATAAAATAATTACTGACTGATTGCTAATAACACATCCAGTCTAAGAAATTATGCCTTAAGTACGATTATATAAAATGTCTTTTAATTACCCACTTTTTATGACATATTATATGCAATTAATTAATCAAACAAATAACAACATGGTTGAGAAGTAGCCGACATCTTGCACATCTCAGCCGAACAATACTGCAAACCAGACCAGGGGAAAAAGTTTAATCATAAACGATAAAAGGATATTGGCAAAGTTCTGCTTGGAAGACTAAATGTTTCCCAGAAGTAAACGGGGAAATACAGCCCTGCCAGTGCACTTAGGTTTAAGAGTAATAAGAGCAATGAAAAGCTACACAGGAGTCCGAGAGAAAGAAAGAAAGAGAATTATATTTCCCATTACCTTTCTGTCAGGTGCTGTAGAGGTGGAAAAGCTAGAAAAGCACTCTTATAAGGAGCAAGCATCAGGGCAACAAAGCTCCCAAAGGTTGCTGGGTAAATAGGAGGGAAAATTGAGTGTATTCACTTATTTCTAAAACTGTACTTTGGAGATTTTAGCAATATGAATTCTCTCTTATATTTATTACTTATTAGATACTTGTTTAGCAAAACAGACATGACCATGACTCATCAGTGGTAATAATGCTAGAATGGCTAGATATTTTTCTTGTATAGAAAGCAAGAATCCATCGGCTGTGAGAGGAGAAAATGGAAATATTAGGCAACCTGTTATACATAACTATCTATCCATTCATTTTCTATCTTTATCCTACACAGAATTGTGAGGAACCTGGGGTCTACTAGCACTGCTCAACTGGTCCCACCATCTTTAGAGATAGTTAAACATAAAGACTCTTTTATGTTCTGGCAGTGAAGTGGTGGAATGAACCATGTGTTATACTTCCTCCCAACAGAGATTTTAGGCTGATGGTATCCAAATGTCTGTGACCTAATAGACCAGTGTTAATGTATTCACTGATAGAGACTTCAAAGCACTGGATAAGAGTGTCTGCCAAATGGCAGAAAATGAGTCAATCAGCTTATAAAGCATGTCTTCAGACTGGAGGAGGAAACCAGAGAACACAGAGGAAACCCCTGAAGCCTGAGAACACGCAGAATCAAAGGCAGAAATCCAACCATCAATGCCTAGAATAACTACTCAGGCAACGGATCTGCCTTGTACATAAACATATTTAATGCTGCTAAAAATATCCACACACATCACACAATATTTTGTATTGACTGGTGTCATTTTCCAAAATCTAAAGAAGCTGGTGGTGGTAGCTCAAGTGGTTAAGGCTCTGGGTTGTTGATCGGAAGATCAGGGTTCAAGCCCCATTATCACCAAGCTGCTACCATTGGGCCCTTGAGCAAGGCCCCCCATGTTACAAATATAGTATATATGACTTAAACTAGGAACTTAACCCACCCAGGATAAAGCATGAATAAGATAACACAGTAAACATGCATCTGATATGTTCCTTTGCTCCTGAAGGTGGAAAAAACTGCATGAAGTGAATTTCAAGCCTGTCATTTTTTTATTTAATTTTTTTTTTTGGCAAAAGCATAAAATATCCCAGTACTCTGCAGTTTACCTGTTGCTTAAGGTGACAAGCGCGGAAGCAGGTTGAAAAATGTGATATCTTTAAGCATGAACATTACTCCATTCCGACTGTGAACATGTGACTTAATAAAGGCGGTTTATAAGACGAGTTATAAATGAAAATGAAATGAAAAGAAATAAGTCCCACCATTTATGGTTAAAGAAAAAATCAGAGGGACTGCATCCTTTTCTGAAGAGCCTCGACCTTTGTGTTTCCAGGTGTTTGAACAGAACAGGTTGAAAAACCCTGGCTGAGTGACACACAGAACTAAAGCCAACCCCTGTGCCCCCGCTGGCAAGGTGTTAAATTCATCCAGCCGGAATTTTTATGTCTTTCCCTTTAACAAAAGCAAAAAAAAGGTCAAGCCGAGCTCGACTCTGTGCTGCGTTGCATTAAATAACCTTCGCTGAGAGAAAGGAAGGCCTACAGGGGAGACGGAGGAAAAAAAAAAAAACGCAGCTCTGATAAAGCCTGGCCCAGTGTGAAGACATGTGGGCAGATTTTATCAGCTCTTAACCCATGGCTACATTGATTCTCCCAGTTCTACACCCTCTGTGCATGGCTTCACTGATATTTTAGACTGATGCTTTGAAATTGAAATATAAAATTGTATATGTTCAGTTTAGTCATCATCAGTGATGCCTTTGGCTTATGCTACGTTCACATTATATGTGAGTTAACCTTTACTGGCACTTTACCACCACATTCACCTCGACCTCTATTAGTTAGGATGTCTGACCAAACCTGAGGCGAGACGAGGCGAGTTTTGGTCTCTTTAAGCTGACGATGACTACTTGACACAAAACTAATTGTTGATGTATACAGTGAAACAAAGCAGCTTCTGGAAGCAGAAATCTGGATGTAGCTTAGGTTTAAATCCGTAACAAGCAACAACAGCTGCAAGCAAAAATCTTCCTGAGAAGAAACCTTGAGACAAATCGGACTCAAGCAAGAACCTTTGCTTATCTGTGTGACTGCAGTATCCAGTAGTAGAAGAGGGAACACAGACAGTACTAAGAGTATAGAAAGGATCCTTAGTGTGTACACAAGTCCGGGGATGTGAAAAGGATAGTCTTTATGATTACAACAACAGACTGAATGAGTGAGGAGCTATTACTCAGAGCTTGGACCTCTTCTGGACTTTTCCTCCAACGCACCACATCATCAACCGACCATTTTTTTAGTTGTTTTTTTTTAATGAACAAAAACAGCACACAATTACACATATGTGCTTTATTCCTAACAGATATGCTATATTATTTTTTTTATTATTATTATTGTTATTTATTTTTCTACTGTACAGCTAGTGCCACTTTATCTCACTTTGCACAACTATTTCCATTTCATCTTATTTTTAAATTTATATTATTAATTAATTTATTTATTTAATTTATAAATAAAAATGATAGTATTTTATTAAATGTTTTTTATTTTTGTTATCTTATTCTATTTCCATTTTATTTTTATTGGATTGTATTCCATTTTCACTTTTTGACCCTATTTTATTTTTTTTTATTTTTATTTTATAAACTGCATTTCACTGCATGTCATAAAATTTAAGTTTTGTAAGAGCTACAAGAACGACTCCAGCCTCCAGGTGAGATTTGTCCAAGCAGTAGTTTTTGGGATGTGGTATTGGCCAATGGTAAATAAAAAAATCTGCGCACACACAGACATTTTGATAAATTTTGAAGTCAGGACATAAAGCCCATTCAGCAGTCTTCCTCTTCTTATGGATGGTATTGTGATACTGAATGACCAAGACATTACATTACAGCAGAATTTCCTTCACTCGTCGTCCGTTTTCTTTTCAGCTATCCATCAGATAGCAAGCCTGCATCTTTAAACCAAAAGCTGACCTCAGGCAGGGCACACGATTCTCCTAGTCCTGCTTTTTTTCTCCAGTTAAAACAAATTTATCTAATCGGACATTCTCCCCAGAAATACCGGTCTCCCTGCTAGCTGTTTATTCCTCACACTTCCCTTATATGAGCCTGACAATGGCGATTAACAGAGGTTAATCTTCTTCTCCTGAACCTCCTCAAGGCTGTCTCCAGGCTCTGTGGGGAGTGATCTTTCCAGAAACATCTACTCACGTGTGATATCTGAATATCTGGCCAAGGAAGCCACGGAAGACATGAAGATCAAACCCAGAGATATTTCTCACTGTGTGAAATGTCAGAATTGATTCGCTCATGAATTCATGGTGCATTTGGTGGGGGGTTTGTGTGTGTGTGTGTGTGTGTGTGTGTGTATGTGTGTGTGTGTATGTGTGTGTTTGCTTTTCCATGGTCTCCAGGAAACCAATATCTAATCCTCCTAAAAATTTCTGGGTATTGTTTCAAATGAACTCAGATGCACCTGCATTATGTGCAAAAGATTTGATTATCCAGGAACAAATAATCAGGATTTTTAGGATTTGAATGATTTCCTGCAGATTTGGGACGAAACGTGACGTGTGACATCACAACACACGAACAAAGCCAAAGCCTCTTCCATTCACGTGCATAACCCTGACATACTGTTTACATTTAACCTGTTTTCACATCTGACACAGTAAAAACAGCCTAAACATCCTGTCTGAAATTTAGCCTGAAATGTGATGACAATTTACTAAAAGTAACACAAATTTGAGCAGCAATTAAAAAATATCTAAAAACAGCAGAACAAGTAAAGATGGCTGAAGTCATGCGTGCTTCCAGTGAGACTCTGAGTGATTTACTTCTGTGTACAGTCCACCTGCTGACACACTTACATGCGTGCACACACACACACACACACACACACACACACACACACATACACACACATACACACATATACACACATATACACACACACACAGTCACACATACACATTCCTACAGTCACACAAAAACATACCCGCACAAACATCCACACACACCTAACCAAAAATCTATACACACACACATCCAAACAAAAATCCACACACACACACATCTACACAAACACACAAATATCCACAAACACACACCCACAAATACATCCACACACACTCACATCTAAACAAAAATCCATACACACGCACACCCTAATACATCCATACAAGAAATCCATACACACACACATATATAAACATATCTATACACTCACACATCCAAACAAAAATCCATACACACGCACACATCCACATAAACACACACACAAATACATGCAAACACACAAATCCACACAAACATACACACACACACAGACATCTACACAAACACACAAAAAACATCCACACACAAACATCCACACAAACATCCACACACAAATCCAAATAAACACACACACACACACTTGAGAAATGAGAGCTCTATTCTTGCAGGAACACTAAGCTAAAATAACGGTGTCTCAGGTTTCTGGCTCCTTTGTGCTGAATTCTTCTCAAAATAACTCCAAGGTCACTTCTCTTAGCGCCGTGGGTCTCACATGAGCACAGTGCTAATTAGCCATGAAGTAATAAAAAAAGAGCTCATTCCAGAGGAATCTTTAAACTTTAACATGGATGGAAGTTCCAGTGACTCACTTTTAACACGAACACACAGATCCCTGATCAGACATGCAGCATCCAAACCCACTACAGAGCTAAAAGTAAATATTCAAATCAAATGGAGAAAACATGTCAGTTCTATAACATGAAGGCCACAGTAACTCACATAACTACTCATTGCATCTGTGGTGAGGAGAAAAGAGCTTGTGTAGCCTCAAAACCCCACCATTCACTCATTTTTGTTAGTTCTTTTGTTTGTTTGTTTGTTTGTTTTGGGAAAAATTTCAGAGATCACAGGAGATCTCTAGTGGCTACTAAAATCCTGATCTGGCAACCCATCTAGCATCAACAACCATTAACAACCATGATCCTGAATTATTTCCCTCAATTTGATACCAAGTCAATGTTATTCACATGAATGGGATTTTTTTTTGGAATTTCTTTTAATACTACGGCATAAAACAACTTCATAAAAAAATTACACACAATTTTTTTTTTGGAAAACTTTAGAGATCCCAGGAGATCTCTAGCAGCTGCTAAAATAGTGATCTGGCAACCGATCTAGCATCAACAACTATTAACAACCATGTACCCCCCAACACTGATACTAAGTCAATGTTATTCACATGAATAGTATTTTTCTTGGGATTTCTTTTAATACTAATGCATAAAACAAACTTCATTAAAAAAAATTACTATATAAATTCTAGAAAACAAAATTGATTTTACATGAATTACTTCACCAGTAGGGTGCCAATACTTTTGTATCTACCATATCTCCCATTATCATGCTTTCTGATTGCGCACAACATTTACATAGTTAAAAAAAAATCATTATTTTTTTTTGCTTGCGAGAAAACATGAACAATTTAGAGCCTCATATGTGTAATATCTCCCGCTGCGTCACTTTTTGACCGAATACATTGTTTACAGTTTCTTATTATCTTGCTCACTTGGAGCACATTAATAATCTTTTGTCTTTTCTACTTTTTGTACTATACAAAAACTATTTTTTTCAAGATTTTTTTCATTACATGTTGGTCATTTTATGGTTCAACATGATCAGGGTTTATTTTATGATTCATGATTCATTTGGTCAAATCTAGAGAATCATTTCTCTCTAAACCAACCCCCACCCCCACCCCCCACATTGTGCAACCTGAGGTGAAAACCCTGAACACACCAAGCTGCAGTCTTTCGAAAAAGGTCCAATTTTAAAAGCAATCAATTTCTCGTTATAATCCACTGCTACACATCTCCGTCTCACTTAGGACGAAGATTAGGGACAAAGAGGTTGTAGCCACATGCTGCATGGTCAATATATTGGCATATGACACATTTACATCCAATTAGAGGTTTATCCTTGCATGACTAAGCACACATGTCATTCTGCACATGAGCAGAAACACCTTTAACCTGGATTAATGTACAAATGTATATGACAAACCTTTTTATAAATAAAATAGATTCATTATAACATAATGATTTGTATTTGACGTATTTAATGGTAATGATCCCATATTACTAATGTATATATGTATCAGCCATAACATTATGAGCACTGAGAGGTGAAGTGAATAAGACTGATGATCTCCTCATCATGGCACCTGTTAGTGGGTGGGATATATTAGGCAGCAAGTGAACATTTTCTCCTCAAAGTTGATGTGTTAGAAGCAGGAAAAACGGGCAAGCATAAGGATTTGAGCGAGTTTGACGAAGGGCCAAATTGTGATGGCTAGAAAACTGGATCAGAGCATCTCCAAAACTGCAGCTCTTGTGGGGTGTTCCCGGTCTGCAGTGGTCAGTATCTATCAAAAGTGCTCCAAGGAAGGAACAGTGGTGAACCAGTGACAGGGTCATGGGTGGTCAAGGCTCATTGATGCACGTGGGGAGTGAAGGCTGGCCCGTGTGATCCAATCCAACAGACGAGCTACTGTTGATCAAATCGCTGAAGAAGTTAATGCTGGTTCTGATAGAAAGGTGTCAGAATACACAGTGCAGGGTGGGTCAGGGCTGTTTTGGCAGCAAAAGGGGGACCAACAGAAATATTAGCAGGTGGTCGTAATGTTTTGCCTGGTCAGTATATGTATAAATACAGTATATATATATATATATATATATATATATATATATATATATATATATATATATATATATATACACTATATTGCCAAAAGTATTCGCTCACCCATCCAAATAATCAGAATCAGGTGTTCCAATCACTTCCATGGCCACAGGTGTATAAAATCAAGCACCTAGGCATGCAGACTGTTTTTACAAACATTTGTGAAAGAATGGGTCG
Source organism: Hemibagrus wyckioides (assembly GCF_019097595.1). Lineage (NCBI taxonomy): Eukaryota > Metazoa > Chordata > Actinopteri > Siluriformes > Bagridae > Hemibagrus > Hemibagrus wyckioides. Next base: position 29,855,024 of record NC_080712.1, on the reverse strand, counting down.
CTCTCAGGAGCTCAGTGAATTCCAGCGTGGAACTGTGATAGGATGCCACCTGTGCAACAAATCCAGTCGTGAAATTTCCTCGCTCCTAAATATTCCACAGTCAACTGTCAGCTGTATTATAAGAACGTGGAAGTGTTTGGGAACGACAGCAACTCAGCCACGAAGTGGTAGGCCACGTAAACTGACGGAGTGGGGTCAGCGGATGCTGAGGCGCATAGTGCGAAGAGGTCGCCAACTTTCTGCAGAGTCAATCGCTACAGACCTCCAAACTTCATGTGGCCTTCAGATTAGCTCAAGAACAGTGCGCAGAGAGCTTCATGGAATGGGTTTCCATGGCCGAGCAGCTGCATCCAAGCCATACATCACCAAGTGCAATGCAAAGCGTCGGATGCAGTGGTGTAAAGCACGCCGCCACTGGACTCTAGAGCAGTGGAGACGCGTTCTCTGGATGGACGAATCGCGCTTCTCCATCTGGCAATCTGATGGACGAGTCTGGGTTTGGCGGTTGCCAGGAGAACGGTACTTGTCTGACTGCATTGTGCCAAGTGTAAAGTTTGGTGGAGGGGGGATTATGGTGTGGGGTTGTTTTTCAGGAGCTGGGCTTGGCCCCTTAGTTCCAGTGAAAGGAACTCTGAATGCTTCAGCATACCAAGACATTTTGGACAATTCCATGCTCCCAACTTTGTGGGAACAGTTTGGAGCTGGCCCCTTCCTCTTCCAACATGACTGTGCACCAGTGACCAAAGCAAGGTCCATAAAGACATGGATGACAGAGTCTGGTGTGGATGAACTTGACTGGCCTGCACAGAGTCCTGACCTCAACCCGATAGAACACCTTTGGGATGAATTAGAGCGGAGACTGAGAGCCAGGCCTTCTCGTCCAACATCAGTGTGTGACCTCACAAATGCGCTTCTGGAAGAATGGTCAAAAACTCCCATAAACACACTCCTAAACCTTGTGGACAGCCTTCCCAGAAGAGTTGAAGCTGTTATAGCTGCAAAGGGTGGACCCACGTCATATTGAACCCTATGGATTAGGAATGGGATGTCACTTAAGTTCATATGCGAGTCAAGACAGGTGAGCGAATACTTTTGGCAATATAGTGTATATATATTAGAACATATGTGTGACAAATTACAGGTCAGCTACTGATTACACTACGGCTAATTAACTCTACTGACATTAAGACATTTCTTAAAATGAAAAACGAAACACTCAGCCAGTGGTTGATTACTGAAATATCGGTGTTATTTATGTGATGAACTTGACATTCAATTACAGTGAAGCAAACATCACTCGAATCAAGCATCATTTATACAATGAACTCTTACCTTTTAAAAGAGAGAGAAGAAAGAGAGAGAGAGAAAGAGATGGGTCGAACACAAGTGCTTAAATTTTTCTTCATATTCATTCTTAGCCTCAAAATCTAACAGTCATATTAACATAGTCGACTGAGGTCAAGATTAAAGTCACCTGCCATCTCAGGATGTGAAAAAAATGGACTCTTCTCTACCAAAATCTAGGTGCACCCAAAGAATGAGCAATAAGAAATACAAAAACAGCCATTGGTGTCATTCAAAACTCCGTATATAGTGTTTTTCTTAAAATGGTCCCATTAAAATTAATCTAGAAATGTTCAGGATGAAATATTTAGTGAATTGAGAGATGCTAGAAAATACTGGCTTATCTAATCAAGCAAAATCATTATCATGCAATATTTTTTGTCTTTTACAGGTTTAATAAGTTTATCATCCAAAAGCTCCTTCTTATAATTAAACATATGGACTCTTAGAATGTTCAGGTTCACTCAGAGAAGAAGCCTGAGCGGCGCTGGAGAGAGAAATATGAATGCAACATGACAGGCATAATTTAATGGCAGTATAAAAAGGGTATGAAAAACTCAATGGACACAACATAAGCTTATCACCTTAAGCATGCACCTCTCCAAGCCTCTCAGTTGATGTTATTGCTATAGCAGGAAGGCAGTTTTCAAAGACACTGACTCCAAGTCAATTTCACGCACAGGCTCAAAGAGGACGATGTTTAAGGATGGAGGAAGCACGTCACCTTTAGAAAGACAATTATAAGCCTATGGGAGCCCAGATAAACACCATACAAGCTGCTGAATTGTGCTACGATAGCTGCATCCTTCAAATGGACACTTGCTGAAATGTCAAGATCTGAGGAACTTGACAATGGCCAGGTTCCAGACGATAAGGTGAACACCATTTGCAGAATAATGGGCCATTTGGTAGGAAGTCTTGCATTCAGAAGTGTTTCGTTGATTGCTGAGTGGGTGCTTCAGTTCAAACCTGCAGACATAGACGACCTTGTCGAGGATGCCTAATCTCACAGTTCAGAAGTGAAAGCAACAGTGGCTGGTGGAAAGCAACCATCTTGACAACCATCTCAAAGCCATAAGTAGGGCTCTGTCGTCTAGTTGCAAATTTTTGCAGAGAAAGGAAATATTAAAAGTAGAGTTGTGGGCCAGAATATGTAAAAACAGGGGTGTTAGTCCTTCCCGGCTAAGGCCAGAGTGGGTGCAGGTTTTCATTCCAATCAAACAGGACTGCCTGATTCCACCAGTTTAATGAACTGGTCTTGGATTTCAATAGACTCAGGTGTGGCTTCTCGCTTGGAATGAAAACCTGCACCCACACTGGTCCTTTACGTATAAGGATCGACACCACTGATGTAGAAGATGTTAGATTTAACATTTACACACCATTATCCTGAGCAAATTAAAGTTCATCTCATTTTATACAACAGAGCAATTCAGGGTTAAGGATCTTGCTCAGGAGCCCAGCTGTGGCAACTTGGTGGACCTGAGATTTGAACTCACAACTCACCTTGGCCACTAAGATCTCCCGACTCCTTGCCAAACCTTCCAAATTAGAGCTACTTTCAAGTTATATATACCCCACTCCATTGTCCACCAGACTATTTCACAGCTGTATATGACAGCTGTAGTTAGGACTATCTGGGTAGATTCTGTGCAAGGTGAAGAAAGGTATTCTTCACTTCTCTCTAAGCTGAGGATTTTGCATCCAAAGAGTTGGAAGTTTTTTTCTAGGAGGTTCAGTGGGTAGCACTGTTGCCTCAAGTCCAGAGTCCCTATTAGATCGTGAGATTAAGTTGCTGTCTGTTTGGGGGTTAACACTTTGGATTCCTCTAACCTCCCAAGGTTGGTGGATTGTTGATTTTAAATTGCCCTTAATTGCCCCATGTCTTGCAATGGAGCGGTGTCCCATACTCAATGTTTTACATTTCCCTATATAGGCTCCAGGTCCATGTAGACCCTGACTAGGATGAAGGAATAACTGAAGACAAATGAATGGAAGTGTTATCATCATCATCATCATCATGCTTTTTTTATTATTTGCTCACTGAGAAAAAGCTTCAATGCTTCACTTGCATCATCATCTGAAATGATTAATCATATTAGCATTACACAAAAATACATACAGCATCCTGTGAAACACAACATATCATATTCTTTATTTTAAAAAGAAATAATACATTTGTGTCGATGGTGTCTCGGCAGTCAGGTTCCGAGTAAGTGAGAATAATGCTGTTTGAGTTCAAATCTTAGGACTGTCCTAAGACCTTAAGCATGGCCCTTAACCCTCAACTGCTCAGCCGCATGCTTAGATTGTACCCTGCTTGCATAAAAGTGAATAAATGAATAAATATACATGTAAATGGAACTCAGAGGTTAAAGTTCTGTGTAAGTTTAAATCCCAGCTCTGCATCAGAGTTACTACCGGGTCCTTAATATGGCTTCAATTTCAGCTTTGATTGCATCATGCCTAACGTTTAAGTTTTAAATGGAATTAACATAGATTACTTTAAATACTTAGATGAAGTTTGATGAGGTGCAAACTTATCTCACAGAAGAAGTTACACAGTCAAAATTTTTTATCTAGAAACAATATTTCCAAAATGATGGCCCTTTTTGTAGACTCTTTTAGTAGATTAACAGTACTTCTGTGCTGTAAAAATAGATATTTTTTAAATAATCTTCACAAATGAAAGCTCTGTTTCCTGCTGAGGGAATAATATGTGAGGAACAACATAGAGCAGGCTGACCAGGGTGGTGTGATACGGTTTAATGGATTATTCTCTGAAAACTGTGCCTCTCAGTGTATCTTATATCACAGTGATCTGGCAATAAATATAATTTGTAATTAATGTATTAATGAATTAATTGAATATTGTATTATAAGCAGCAATAAATGATCGTTCTCTTCCCAGCAGACAGCTGAGACTCTTTTTATAAATGTTAAATAAACATAACAGAAAACTACGTCAATGGCTATCTGTTTTTCTTTCTTGAATAACGGCACTTTTTAATAAAAATCTATATTCTATAATCCGAATATTAGCTCTGATTAGATGTACTGTCTGCTAAGTCAGAGTAAATAAGCTGAAAAAATAAAAAGAGTACGAATATAAACATCATTCACGAGACACCTTTTCTTTCCAGAATTCAAGCGATGTGGTATAAATATGGTTAAAATTCCCTTTGACAGTGCGTTTGCAGTGATGGCTCAGCAATGTGCAATGTCATTCTGATTCAATGTGGAAAAAAAAGCCACTAAATTTTGTTGGGAAAAGACAGATCACTTAAAATCTGAGTTATACTGTACACAGAGTGGTTTAGAAACAGAAAAGGCATGCCACGTTAGAGTTTGGATTATAGAAAGCGAGCGAACATTCCATGTTTGCCTTTACACATCCGGATAATTGGCGTTTCCTTTCCAACAATAACACCAGTTGACAAGCACAAGGTTCAAAATGGCATTTCAGTGAAAATGCCACAAGTGCACAAGGTTGGAGAATATACTGAGAGAGAGAGAGAGAGAGAGAGAGAGAGAG